>NC_092644.1:19710451-20014558 GCF_039555335.1 Amphiura filiformis
AAATGGACACTCGATATCATGACTATTTTGACTTTATGATATTTCACATTGCCACTTTTGCTTACTTATGTATTTCATATTTGACATACATTCATGTTTTATCTATGTTCATATTTGCTTGACATAATGCTTTTGCTTTTTTTTTGTTTTTCCATATATTAGACGTACTTCTACTATTATACTACTATGATGTTTTGGGTTTCACTTACACCAATACTACTTAATTTCATTCACTCTTGTTATTATAGATAATTGCTCAATTACTTTTTACTACCCGATCGGCCAATTAGCCATACACAATTTTACATTTTTATTATATTTTGACACAAGTCATTTGATTCCATCACTTCATTTTATTATGTTTAAGTCCTATTCAGTATTTCCCAGGTTCTCCGATCTATCAATTATTCCCTAAATTCTATAGATGATTCCAATTCAGTCTTCTCAACTCTTTCTCAATTATTTTATTTTCCCAGTCTATTCATGGGTTCCTACACATATTTACACACTCCTCTAATATTAGATCCACACCAATTTTCAAGCGCGCATGAGGACGCTCATTCCGCGCATTCCGGTCTTCATCACCAAAGGCGCATCTTATTAGTTGAAAGGTGGAGGGGGAATAATGTAGGAGATCAGAAATTATGGACGGGTCGAGAAAACATTGTCTTTAGGATAATTGATATTAACCAACAATTAACATGGAAATATCTGGAAAAGAGAGCCCTGGGAGATAATCATTCTGTTTACCCCACAAAAATATATTATCATAATCAGCCATTTATCTCAAGTGTTTGTCCACCGTTTATCGGCACCTTCATCCCCTCTTCTATTATTATTCAGGTATCATTTTGATCTAACCATAAAAGGTACTCCATTAATATCACCAATTCTGAGATTTTATCTCTCCTCCTTATTGTGAAGGGATCAAAATGTATAATCCCACAATTATCTTAATTGGTATTATAAAACTAACGTTGGTGGTCACAATTAGGCCCTGGGATCTTTACCCTATCGTGATTGGCTAAAAGTTGATCAGCAGATGGCCTGATACACCCTGGTCTGAAAAATCAGGGGAGATCCCAGTGTCTTTGATTTGTGACCAAAATCGGGAGAAGACCAAACTTTAAATCCTCTCCCTCCGATCTACTGAATCTAGGCAAGAACTACTATTTCGTCTTTCGTTATGAACTTTGTTGTTCAGTCATCGCCAGTCTAATAAATTATCTTAATATTAACCAAAAACAATTGGTATCAAAAACATGTCTGGCGGCTTGTTCCAAGTTTTATTGGAGCTGGTCACATATATATTATGCAGTATGGCCATTGGCGGCGGAAGCGAGGGAAGGGCACGTTCCTCCTATTTTTTTTTGCAAGGGGTGATCCCTATAAAAATCAAAACAGAATAAAAAAATGAAGTAATAATTGCCCTGTACATTTGCTTTTTAGTACGAAAAACACTTGTGTTTTGGGCCCAAATAGGGTAAAATTGCAAAATAGTAAAACACACCTCATTTGGGTCTAAAATGGTCTGAAATTTAAATTTTTCTCATGCGCCTAAACAAACACTAAGAAGCAACAGCTAAGTACTATGTCTTCATATCTCATTTTCTGCGCTTTACTTTCATTTTGATGTCATTGGCCGGTTTTAGTAGCACTTCTTGAGCATAATGAACTTCGTGATCCGGGTCAAGGGTCAAACTGAATTTGCGTAAGATACGAGCAAGAATCACTTTCATTTCATTCATTGCAAAGTTCTGTCCGATGCAGTTTCTGTAAAAGAATAGAAAAGAACATGAAGAAAGCGATCAAAATTGCATGATTACGATTCATGCAGAAAAATAATAGTTTGTATTGTGTATTATGTTGTTTCCTTACATGGGTAACCATGGTTACAGTAAAAAAGAGCCAGGTCTATATGTGATTTAATGGACATTGACCTTTACCACCTGGTTACAATTGTAAGGAAACATCCTAGCTGTGGCAAACTATTCTGTTAAGTAATTGTTTATAGGAGACCAAAAATTTGAGACTATTTTCATACAAATCGGAGTATCATTCAGGTTTTTACCCCTGTGGAGTTCAAATGGTGACCTTTGACCTTTCTGCTTATAACTCTGGAAGGGTATGTCACAGATAGGTAAAATTATACTTTCTCTGGATCGCCATGACAAGAGAAATAATTTGGGGAACTTTTCAACAGCATTTGAGCAGTTTGAATTTTGACCTCTGTGTGAACTTTGACCCGCCATATCTCTCAAAATGCTCAATGCTGACAGAGTAAACTTATTTTTGATGTTGGTGGTCTTGAGAAGCAATATCCATCAAAAACAAAACTATGGACACCAAAACAACGTCATAATCACTGGCAGCCGGACTATTTTGATTGGGGGTTATTTAACAATGCTAGCATGACCATGACGACATGACGAGTTAGCCTGTGTTAGCCTCGAGTGTGGGATATTCTTCATTTTCCCCAAGAGCACCAATCAAACCATTCTATTTGCATGATTACCTTTAAGTGTTACCAGGCGGCGGATGACATGATCGAGCCGGCAACTCGTGAAACCGCCCGGCCGTATGGCATTTTCCATATACTCGGTTAGTTTTGTGGGGTTCATTATCGAACCCCAACGGTTTTAGCTTGTATTTATATTATTTATCAACATAGGCCTATTTGTTTGTGATATTTCAAGCGTTTTAAAATTTCAAAATAATCCCATTCAATTACACGGTTGACGATGAAAATTTACTGAATTTAGGGACTGCACGTCATACACCACCTGAGTGTTACCATGTTTTACCTTGGTCCAGCAGCAAATGGAAGAAAAGCAAAGGGATCGTTCTTCTGGATATTTTCTGGAAGAAATCTTTCAGGTTTGAATTCCTGTTTTGGTAAAAATACACAATTTACCATCAAGATCACCTGAAGTTTTGACAGTACAGATCCCATTCATATTATTCTTATATAATTGAAGACCACATTAGTTTGCATATATATGACGTCCTGTCAACCAGAACAAAAATACAGTACTGCGCAGGTCAGCAACCAATCACGTCGCACCTTTGCCCTGACGTCAGACGCAAACTATTCTTTTTAATTCGGTCTTCAATTATACCAATAAGCCTTTTTGCAGTTTTGGAACACTTTTGCCCTCTGACCTATTGGGAAAATTCAGAAAAGTTGGTTTTTGTGCTTACAAAATATAATCTAAAATGTTTTACAAGAATGAAAACAAACCCAATTATGACTATGATAAATAAATTAATAATAATTTCCCCGATATGTCAGAGGTCAAAGTGTCCCAAAACTGCTCTCAGAAACCGGAAGTTATAATGGCGATTGGGCTTATTCCTTTTGACAGCATTATTACCCAAATAAATTTGGCTATTTCAGTTGAAATCCATCCCCGGGGCCGCGGAAGACATGATCTTAATTTCCCACACATGAAGTTTTCTTATTGGGTCACCCATTAAACACCATTTGAAATTCTCACTCCCATTCTCATGCTCACATTGAGAAATCTCAGTCTCACATTCTCACGTGTGGAAGATTCAGATTATTTCTTTCATGGGGGTGTATAGATTTCAAGTGGAATGTCCCATTTTATGTCCCAGACACAGTTTTTCACATCAGATTATTGTCTTAGACGAACCTTATTGTCTTTCCTAAAGCAAGTATTAAATTGAATTACGGTTGGTAATTAGTGTCATACTTTAGCAGGTTATTGCATGAATATGGTGAACAGAATTGATACTTTTTCCGATAAAACGTTATACAAATATGAAAAACGTGTTTACGGGATCTGTATCATAATATTGGTCCTAGAAAATAGCAGCAACCTGGATCATGGTCATGGCCTATATAGTCCCAAAATCTTTATGACGTGATCGAATACAGAATAAATCACGAATATTAGTAACTAGGCAATGATTCATGCTATTGAAGAAAGTGTGTATTTTGGCATATCTGGGGTATCTTGATGTCTACCATTACACGGTGTTGCATGATCGAATACGGTGATCATGATGATGAGGCATCAGGTATGCTTATTACTTGAGTTAATTTAATTGTATTGTATTGTATTGTATTGTATCGTATTGTATTGTATTGTATTGTATTGTATTGTATTGTATTGTATTGTATTGTACTCTACAAATTCTTGTGAATGCTTACTTATAAATTAGCCTTTACGTCAGAGACTTGAGTCACTGTTCTTACCATGTGATCTTCCCAAACTTGTGGGTTATGATGTAAACCATAGATAAATAGATCCACTTGCACACCAGCAGGGATTACTCTCCCATCAATCTCTGTATCATTCTCCATGACTCGTGATACAACAAATACAGGTGGGTAAATACGCAGAGATTCCTTGATGCAGAGACTGAGATACTTCATCTTTCCGAGGTCATCCCTGAACATCAAAAGATGGATACAATTAATATTCAGTTCGTTACGCATTTTTAAATAGGCTATATCTCAAAACTATTGGCCAAATAAATATGCATATTGAGGGGGGCTTTGGGGACAAGAGCCGGAGGTAAAAGCAAAGACAGCAAATTAATTGACTTATTGAAGAAAAAGGGCGGACAATTGTGAAATAAAATGGTTAGAAATTAACTATCCATCAAAAAATATTGGGTCAACCTTTTCGGGCTGTTGATGCAGAGGGCGGTATAATCATCCAAAAGTATTGAGTCAACCTTTTGGGCTTTTCTCCCCCCCCCGCCCGGGTAGGACCGGTCTGGGTATATCGCCACTGGAAAGTGAAGTCATTATACACACGCCTGGCCCAACACTTCCATTTACCCCCGCACACATCGAATGTGGACGTTCAGCCCTCCATATCCGACCGAGGTACAAATTATTTTCAGTGGCTGCGGACACTATGCCATTTGTTTTTCATCCAGAAATAAAAAAAATAGTTCGCGTCTGCCAATCCTGTCAATCAAACTTCTTCCTACGGCCCACGATTGGTTTGTAGCACACAAAAGGGAGGACAATTCATCTGGTGCGTGCATCGGAGGATTTGGGAATCGCAGAAAATGGCGGAGTACTTTTACAAGACAAACAGAAACTTTTCTACTAGCCATTACTGACATGATTCCTTCAGCAAGGAAAGTTTATTACTAAGATTTAACGTTTGAGTCGGTTTGTATGTTTGAAGTTGAAAAAACAACCATAGGGCACGCTGTTTTACCCTACTTTCAGAAATTTCAATCATCAAGACATATCGTAAAAATACCGTTTCCGAGTTTGATTGACAAGTGACGTCACAAGCAAACTAGTATCTTTAATTCTGACTTTAATGATATTATACCATTCCACGGTGTCAGAACCTTTAGCGTTCAATATAGCATCGAGTTCTTCCTGTACTTTCTTCTGATGTTCGGGATATTTTGCGAGGCTATAAAGCATCCACGTCAGTCCGCTAGCAGTAGTATCATGACCTTCAAATAGGAATGTATCTACTTCATCACGAATCTCTAAATCCGTCAGTCCATTTCCGTTGTCATCATGGGCCGAGAGTAAGATATCGAGAAAGTCTAAGTATTTGCGATCCGAAGGTGTTTTTGATGTTCCCTGTGTAATTTTCAACATGATCATTATAATCATTATGATTGTATTTTGATCAAATATATTTAATTTGCGACTTTTTGGTCAACCAGACATACCTTGTTGAAGCAACCAATCGTATCCTACAGTCTTTTAACCGGGTTATGATGTTATGGACATTTCAGGGAGATGACGTCATTTGGCGATGAATGTCTTTTATAGTTCTGTCCCGGGTGTGTGAGAGTTTTATCCTGAGGCCCCTCTCCTTGATTGAGGAGCCCCCGCCCAGAATGCTTCTTTAACACCATGTTCAAATCAGGATGGTTCAACCGGCGTCATTTGATTTTTAGGATGGGGGCATGGATTTTTTTCAACACCGGAGGCGGCATTTAAAAACTAAAACTTCTATGTCCCCTGGAGTGGTGCGCCGCTAATGCCATATTGGTGTCCTGGCTTACACTAAATCGTTTCCACTTCAGCTGCCGCTACGGTGTTGTGATATCCCACGTTTCTGCACCGGTTGGGATGTGTTGCTTTTGGCATGCTTGATCCTTCGAACAACGCATCTCATAAACCACCCCACTAACCCTTTGTGTTGTTTATTCTTGGGCTCAAACAGGTTATAGAGTTCTTGGCGGTGGCCTGGACTCTAACCAAACAGGTTATACGGTTCTTGGCGATGAGCTGGACTCTATCATGATTAGAGTTCTTGGCAGTGGGCTGGCCTATAACCATCGGACAGGTTATAGAGTTCTTGGCAGTGGGCTGGACTCTAACCATCGGACAGATTATAGAGTTTTTGGCAGTGGGCTGGGCTCTAACCAACAGGATTAGAGTCCTTGGCGGTGGGCTGGACTCTAACCATCGGAGAGGATATCGAGTTCTTGGCGGTGGGCTGGACTCTAACCAAACCGGATTAGAGTTCTTGCCGGTGGGCTGGACTCTAACCAAACAGGATTAGAGTTATTGGCGGCGGGCTAGACTCTAACCAAACAGGTTATAGAGTTCTTGGCGGTGGGCTGAACTCTAACCAAACATGATTAGAGCTCTTGGCGGTGGGCTGGACTCTAACCAAACAAGTTTATAGTTCTTGGCTGTGGATTACTAAAATTGTAGTATCAAGCGATGGATAAAGGAATCCATATGGATTATGAGGAAATGAATTAACAAAACCATGAACCGAGACGAGGGCATCTACAATCTTAGTAATCTATATAATCCTCCGGGATAATCCTTTGCCTATAAAACGACGAAAGGACTGGCAACACTAGTTTCCGCCGTAGCAGAGCTTCACAACTCTGAAGAAATCCGACTGGTCTAGACGGATCAAACGTCAGTGAGTGAAATTACCATCAAATACACCATTTCTATTGGTTTTGTAAACAATCTTTAATAGGTAATAGAGTTTTTATGACCACAAAAGTGCTTTGCCATATTTGCGTAGGTATTCCTGTTCGGCGATCTTTTCCGATTCTTTAGTAACAACTATCTCTTCCATATGGTAGAGGGTTTTGACAATGCCAAGTAGATAAACGGGTGGTTTAAACTGAATTGTAAGTATTGGTCCATGTCTGTATTCGATAAAAAGACACCACAGGAGAACGATCTTCCTCCACGGACATCAAACACTGATAACGGCATGTTTATTTTATGACAAAACCTTCCTATGTGATTTGATATGAGGATCAATTTGGTTGAGCGGTAGTTCGGTAGATTTGATCAAAAACACAGGTATCATCCACATAACGATACCATTTGATACCAGCGTAAGATTGACAAGGCTATTCGCTCAAATCATTCCATGTCATGCTGGAAATAATTGGAGACACGTGACATGCATGGCATTGTTGGTAGAAACTCTCACAACTACTATAATGATGGACACTCCTCGCAAATAACGTCATTTCCGGAAAATAACCGGAAGTCAAGGTCCTTCGGCATCACAACCCTGCTGAAGACAGTAGGTTAAGGTAAGGTTGGCTGCACCAACAACGTATGTCTGGTTGACCAGATTAAATTTATTTGATCAGTTTCAACATTCCCAGATTAATGGGAGTCGACACAGTTCGATTATAATATTATATTTAAAGCCATATTATAACATTTCCATAAAAAATAGATTAGTATTTCTTTTCCATAAAATGTTAGCTTTACTGTCAGATATGGCCCTTTTAATTTTAAGCTGAACAACTGAGGTAAAGCCAAGAAAATTGGAATTTACTACCAGCGGCGATGTCGTCAATGCGTGTCACTCCATTCGGTTGTGCTACGACACGATCCTTTAAGTGTGTCGCCATGTATGACATGTACGTAAGTAATGAACATTGAAGTACGCGTTCGACTAATATTGCCATCGTAATAATAAAACGACGGTTCCTGCGTTTTATTCAAAATCTCGGATTGTGACTAAACTACAGCACCTAAAGTCTTGATTTTTGCAGGGTATGTTAGTTTAATAAAGTACATTGTAATTATGTAAAAACAGAATTTTGAAAAATATTGAGGGCGTCTTCCTCAGCAAATGTTATAACATGGCTTTAATAGCTTGTTGAAAATAAACTATCAGACAATACTAAGGCATTTACCCTCAAAGACCCTATTTTCCACACAATTTTGCCCCCCAAACGACCCCATGTGAAAAGTCCGTACATGTTGAAAATTGCAGCGGCACATGCTATTGAAATGCCCCGGGGAATTTATGCCAATGATGCCATCATCGTTACCAAGATAACGAATTGAAATTATCAATACTACATATCACGTAGCCCACTCATATATCTAATAACTCACAATTTCTTGCCGCCGTTTGAATATAACGTCGTCTGCAATTTTGTGCACAAAGTCACAATCTTTAATAAACTTGCGCCCTCTTCGGCTTCTTTGATACAAAAAGTCGAATGTGTATATTGGATTACTGAAAAGAGAATATAGACAAAGAAATTCCATAAAAACTAAATTTGAGAATGACGTTTTGTTCAGTTTTTGTATTCAATATTATTATTATTGTTATTCATCTACAAAATGTTGTTTGTTCAATTTCAGCTTTAGATATCTATAACATATTAATACCATAATAATATTATTGAAAGCATATAATAGTGAAATACCTTAATCTGTCAACTATAGATAGGGTCAGATCACGTACAGTATGAACATATTGGTCTCTCCCGCTGAAAAAAAATCAATTACATAATGTCCATCAAATCAATGTATTTAGGTCTCCGAAAATAATTTCGCTCCATCGTTTAACACATTTCAATTTATTAATATAAAAATATTATATAATATGTTTCCAAAAATGTTTAGTAAACATTGCCCTCCAATTTTACAATTTTTACCCTTCAATCTGATAGTTAGGTTTCTGTGAGAAGGCACATTCCAACAAGATTTCCAATGTACATAGACTGATATGCTTGCACACTTCGAAACTAGTACCGTCAGTAGCGTGGGTATCCATTTTGTCCTGGAAATAAAACGTCACAGTCATTTATTATGATATATAGGTCCCGGGGGGCACTCAACTTTGGAAGTGACGAGTCGAGTATGTGCCTGCCGGAGTCGCGAAGTAGGGGCCTATCGGGTACAAAGCGTTATTTTAAAAAAGGGGGTCATTGGGTACAGTATTTTGAAAAAGGGGGTCATCGAGTATAAGACTTTTTTAAAAAGGGTCATCGGGTAGAAAATTTTGAAAAAATGGAGCAAAATTTGGAAAATTTCGGCATAATTTTGAAAAAATGGAGCAAAATTGGACAGTTTCGGCATTTTTTGTTGCATTTTGATGATGCTATTAAAAAAAAAAAAAAAGGGGGTCATTGGGTAGCCGCAACTAAAAAAAAAAAGGGGGTCATCGGGTATGGCTTTAAAAAAGGGGGTCATCGGGTATAGTCGAGGGGGCCTATTGACAGGCACATACCGTCACTTCCAAAGTTGAGTGCCCCCCCCCCCCGGGATATAGGTAGGTGCCATTATTATTGAAGTCACTAGCATGCCCATGCCCAGGTCAACCTGAAAAAGGAGCACCCCATTTCAAACAAAACCTAGCTGTAGGAGTTGCGCCCACAGCTATATCAGCACTATGATGGCAAACCATAACAACACTAGGGTAGAGTCCCTAATTTTGTGTCAACGTCTTCTGGTGCAGACATTGATTCACAAGGATCATATATGACGTCTTGCCTCAAAATCCAATTGGAAGGGACAAGGTTGATAGAGTTGCCTGCCATGAATGTTAGTACAATTAGAGAGCAGCGGTGTAGAGAAGACTTTAACCTCACCAAACATATCATAGGTGTACTGGGAATACAAGAACACCTTATACATTTGAAAACCTAATTAAAAAAGACTAGTTTGCGTCTGACGTCCTGTCAACCAGACCAAAAATGCCGTACTGCGCATGTCAGCAACCAATCACACCGCGCCCTTGCCCTGACGTCAGACGTAAACTAGGCTTTTTTTTTTAATTCGGTCTTCAGGATGAGCTACCTCGATACGATAAACATACTTGGCAAGACCCAATACAAAGCTGGTGCGGCAACAGGCGGTGTTGGCATTTAATTGTTCTGAACACACATGCTAAAATTTCACGTGCTAGTATAATGGTCTCATACGAATAGTCATAGTAACCAATTGCCCGACTCCATATAAAGGGTATAACATGTTTTCATAACATTCAAAAGCATTTTCTGAAAACTTACTGCAAAATAAACATTACACTGTTTAAGTGTTGACAAAATATTTGGCAAAATTGTTTTGCAAAAAACATTTTACAATAACATTTTGACAACATTTTAAAATATTGTTATCATGGTTATAGTGTTTTCATACAAAACGTTTTGTATACAAAACCTCATAATCCGATATTTAAAGTTATTTTAACGTTTTTGCCAAACCAAAACCCAAAATATAACCAGTTTTTAAAACGTTTTGTGTTTGCTTGGACCTTGACACCATGTCTGTTTGTGATTGTTCCTGACTTTGCATTGCGAATGGCCATAGATGGAAAAGATAATTATAGAGTTGGTAGTCACATATTTCGACTTTGCAGATGACATAACACTCCTGTCTGAAGAAATGCAACAAGCTCAAGAGTTTCTGAGCAGAACAGAGGCCTCAGTAGCAAAGGTCGGACTTAAGATGAATGTAACCAGAACTAAGTTCATGGCGAACACCAAACTAGCAAAGACACTATATCAAGACCCAGTAGTGAGCTTGAGGAGGTACATGACTTCAAGTACCTTGGAGCCTGGAGGGAAAGTTCAGAGAAGGATATCAAAACACGCAAGGCTGCAGCATGGAGAACATGCAGCAAACTCTGGAGGTCAACACTTTTTGAAGAAATTTAAAAAAAATGCCGTATTATTTGCTGCAACAGTAGAATCAGTGTTGCTGTATGGCTGTTAAACATGGACTGTCTCTCCCCAAGCTGGCCACGGGATCAGATATTGATACACTTGGTTGCTTAGAACGATATTTAATGTTAAAGTCAAGTAAGGGACCGTTCATTATTTCTACCGGAGGGGGGGCCGGGAGCAGACAGAAAGTCACTGCCGAAAACTATATGACCCCCCTTCTCCGATAATAAAAACCATATGACCCCCCCTCCGAGCTACATGAAAATCATATGACCCCCCACCGAAATAGAAAGTATTGCTGCATGATGCAGAGTGGGGTCTTTGTAATTTTGGTTACAGGGATGTGCCACACAGACCTTTGATGGCTGACTTACCATTTTTCATCACCATGTAGCAGTGATGTCAGTGTGCATTTCATTTATATTATAGGCACAGCTTCAAGTAGCTAGTGGACACTTAAAGCGCTGAAGTATGCACATGCGCAATGACGCGCAATAGATGCGAACATGGATCAGCTGCCTCAACGCATCACGTCACTGCCACATATCAGACTGAAAAATTATGCCTTTAAAAGGAATAAAAAGTAGTAAAAAGTAGTGACATCTTACCATAAATCAGTGATGTACAGTGGCATAGATTTCTTTTTGACATGGGGGGATGGGGTTGGAAAAAAGTATAGTGAATCCAGCACCTTTTGGTGCTCGAAAAGCAAAGCGCTCGAAAAATTTTGATATTTTAAAGCTAAACTGATGAAATATGGTGCAAGAGGAATAAATGCGCGCGAAGCGCGCGGAAATTTGCACTTTTTGGGCTAAAATGGGCAAATATGTGGTCAGAAACCTATATTCAGGTGTCAACATTGGCGGGGGGGGGGGATGATTGTATGGAGCATCCCCCTGGCAAAATATTGGGGGGATCTACGCCTATGTTGATGTATCAATTGGACTCAAGTCCACTTTTTGCCGGACTCGGACACCAACAGAATCGGTTCGACTCAAACTTGGACACAGAAGGTCCAAATTAGATCCATGTAAAATGTGAAATGATTATCTAAAAATGTCAAAATAGATCTCAAATGTGATTCAAAATTTGTTGTCATAATGATGATGATGATGATGATGATGATGATGTTATTTTTCTATAATGTATTTGAATACATTGCCCAAGTTTACTGTCATGGTGGTTTAGGCGAGTCTTAGTAGTTTAACTAGGGTATGGAAATGACACCTGTACGGGGTGGGGTTTGATAGTCTGACCACAGCATTACTGTGCAGCAGCTTGCAATTCTCTTTACGAAAATGGCAGTGTACATGTATATTTATGAAATATGGTTCAAAATTCTCTTATTTCAGCAAATTAGAAGCAAAATCTAGAATTTTTTTCAATTTTTTGGAATGTTTTACCCAATGACCCATTTTTTCAAAATGTTATAATAAATTACTTACGTTTGGTGCAAATTTATGTCAATTCACACCGTGGCAGGTGAAAAACAGGTGAGGCCCGACTTAAGTCCGGAATAGGACCAAAGTGTCGGCAGACATGCAAAGCGCAAATTTAATGGTCAGGGGTCATGGGGCAATGTTCCAGATGGGGTCCAGGGCGAAGCCCCATAAGCTCTAGGATTTTTGAGATGCAAAACCATCTGACCCCCCCTTTCAATAACTAAAAAACCATCTGACCCCCCCTTTTTGCCTGACAAAAACCATCTGACCCCCCCATGTATTCTCCCGGCCCCCCCTCCGGTGGAAATAATGAACGGTCCCTAAGTCAAGGAATCAGCACCTACCAAACACTGAACTGTATGGGGATATCCTTAAAATAAGTGAGAAGGCTCGGATTTGCTGGCCACTGTTCAAGAAATGAAGAACTGGTATCTAAATTACTTGAATTAATTGGACTCCAAAACCAAAACATGTTCTCAAGCAAGATACTGGCTTAGAAGTTACAGACCCTGGGACGGCAAAGCGAGACAGAATGGTGTGAAAGGCCATCGTAGCTCGAGGACACAACTTGACTTAAGCAAGTAAGCAAAAAGAGAATGAATTTGAACCGCGTCTTATGCTTGTTACGACCTTGAAATAATAATTAAAAAAACCCAACAACTTACCAGAAGGGTAACCACTGCATTGTTGTACACATCAATATATGGCTTTAGAATATCAAAGTGGAAGGCTGGTGTCAGTAATCTTCTGTTACGAGCCCACTTCTTGCCACCAGCCAGAAGAAGCCCATCCCCAAGCCAAGGACGCAAGAAATTGTACGATGCTTGTCCAAATCCAAGTGGTTTAGGATCTGCAGCCATAAAGAATTAAAAAATAAAATAAAGCACATGTGCGAAATCCGTGTATAAAAATTCTGTCTTGAGTGCAGCATCCCGTGTTAGTAATGTTAGCAAATTTTTGGAAATATAATTATGAAAAGATACCACCCAGCAAACACAAAACGTTTTCGACATCATTCGCAAAAGGTTATAAAAGGTTGTCAGAAAACGTTTAAATGTCGGGTTATATAAAGGGTATATTAAGAGTATAAAACGTTTTAATAACCTTAAGAAACATTTTTTGATAATCTACTGCTCAGCAAACAAAAATGTTTTACAGAAAACGTTTAAAAGTCGGGTTATATAAAGGGTATAAAAACGTTTTAATAACATTCCAAAAACATTCTTGAAAACTTGATATAAAACATTCTAAACAGAATGTTATTTTGGGAGTTAAAAAATATTTTGCAAAAAATGTTTGCCCAAAATATTTTCAATAACGTTTTAAAAACGTTTTCATGACCTTTATATAACCCGACATTTAAATGTTATTAAAAGGTTTTGAAAAAAACATTTTAAGAATATTTTTGTGTTTGCTGGGTTCAAATGTTTTAACATAATGTTATTTAAGTATTGACACAATATTTGGCAAAAATCTTTGCCAAAATAGTTTACAATAACACTTTTTGAAAACATTAAAAAATATTGTTGTAGTGTGTTTTCATACAAAACGTTTTAAAACGTTATCATGACCTTTATATAACCCGACATTTTAATGTTATTAAAACGTTTTTACCTAAACCAAAAGCCAAAATATAACTTATTTAAAACGTTTTTAAAACGTTTTTGTGTTTGCTGGGCAGGGGTACTTTACAATCATGGTCATTTGCATGCAATGCTACATACATGGTCGAAGTTGATTCCTTTGAAATGTACACTTAGCTTTCTGTTCATTGTTCTATAAGTCAAGTACAGTTGCCTATATTACCAATAAGGTTGCCTGTTGTTCCCTTTTTTCAATGTTGAAATGGCAGAGTGCTATTATCTCAGACCACAGCAACATATTTCAGGTATTAGGATAGCATCCGATAACAGTTGCGGGACAGGTTCTGATATGAGTTACGGTAATGGATAATATTGGGATATTGGGATATACAACTGCTCTTTATTCGGGAGATGTTTGAAAACTTTTTCCCCTTAGTGATTTCGAGGGGAAATAGTAGATCCATGTTCTCAAGATCACAAAGGGGAAACAGTAACGTTCTTACCATCTCCGGAATGAAATAAAGAGAAGTTAATAATATTTGTTTTATACGCCTCGTATTATATGTTTGGGCATCCGATTGGTTAAAAGTATTCCTGTATTCAGGCCTAGTAGTAAGATTGAAAAGTATAAGCTTAGTCCAATTACACCCACACGGACACAGGCCAAGAGACAGTCAGTAGGCTAGGCCTAGTCAAGGCTAGGCCAGCCTTGCTTGCTTTGTTTTGTTGATTGAACACACATGCAATGCACGCGGCACACACACGGTTGAACGACTAAAGCTTACCGTGAAAATGTTGAAACCTCGCCAATACCACCACACAGTGATATGCAGTCCATTGATTGCGCACCCAATGAACTTTTACGTACTGGAGAAATATTGAGCAAACGCAACAAACAAACGGTTCGCGCAGACTCAGTACCCGTGATCTGACTTGACCTTCTGAATCTGAAATATCGATTTTGTTTTCATTTGGTTTTGGATTTTAGTTTAATTTATTATGTATTCACCGAAAGTGGTTTTAAATTTGCTTGAGAAATCAGGTGCTACATTCCCCTTATTAATATCTGATAAAGGTACTGGGATTGGCATAGTCCCCGACGCAGGGTAATATCGGAATAGTATGGGGATATTTCAAGATTTTTTTTTCACCAAATGTTATCCCGTATAGTGCGTATACCTTTTAATTTTGCTGCAGGACAGGCTTTTAAAGCCTTTTCGAGGCTTTTCTTTATAACAAAATACAAAATACACACACCATCACCCACCCACATAAAATGTACCACACACTCCCACATGTCCCAGATACAGATATATGAGCAGGGCCGTTTCCACCATTAGGCCAGGTACGGCGGTCACCTAGGGCGGCAAACGCAGAGGGGCTAAAAAAAGGGCGAAAAAGGAAAACAAAACGGGAATGGAGAAAGAAAAGGGAAGAAAAAATGAGGGCGGAAATACAAATAGGTCAAAACTGACGAGTTTTCAATGGGGTAACCCCCTTAACACTATTTTGGTATTCTTTGGTGGGGCGGCAGGGAGAGGCTTTGCCTAGGGCGGCGAAATCCCTAGGAACGGTCCTGTATATGAGTAATTATAATGTGCACTTATTCGCAAGTAAATTTATAAGATTATTGCAACTTACCACTTTTCTTGAAAATTTCTCTCATATGCTTGGGATGGTTCAAGGATACTATTGGTCGAAGAGACGTATAGAATGCGTAGAATCCAAATGGGAATTTTGCACAATGCTTTATACTGAAATCAATTTGAGCATCTAGGTATCCAGTTGCACGGACTTTGGGATCGAACAAGGGTTGCTGTATATAAAAAGGGTTATTCAAGGGTTTTTTTAAACGTATTCATGTTTATTGAATGTAAACAGCTGACATCGATAGAACTGTGCGCATATAATGTTAACAGAAAATTACAGTATAATCTTGGTAGTATGATCTTAGGGGCTGGCATTTTCTTCGGAAGGGGGGTCCCAAATATGTCGGTGACCGGAGTCAATTTTTTTATGACCCCCCTATCGCGGGCCAAAGTTTTTTACGACCCCCACCCTATCTTGGGTCAAAAATTTTATGGCCCCCCCCCCCTTCCACCTACTAAGACTCAAGACAAATTATTCATCGCGGGAACTAAGGCTAGGGGCGCGCCAAAACTTAAGAGCGAAGAAAGTACACGGAGTGCGTTAAAAGAAGGCGCGCGGAACGAGTAAAAATTTAGCATAGGTTGTACGCACATTTTGATTGTGAAGTTAAAGAATGCGCGCACAGCGCGAGAAAATTTTGAGGCACCAGCCCTTAATAATTCTATAACCCCCCTATTTAGTGTGTTAAAAAATTATAACCCCCCTATTTTTGGTCTGAAAATTCTATGACCCCCCCCTGTATTTTTGGGACCCCCCCCTTCCGAAGAAAATGCCAGCCCCCTTAGTCTCGAAAAATTTATTTTATCTTAAAGGGCATTTCGTGATCCACAGCCTCATCCCCCACTTTTCTCAAAAAAGTTGAGATTTTTATATCACTGGAAACCTCTGCCTACATAATGTTTATGTACAAAATATTTCTTGCAGATTAATTCGTTTTGCAAAGATATCGTGAAATTTGAATTTCGTTCTGGTGCACCAGAACGAAATTACAACGCATTGTCTATGGAGCAGTGTAATACACATAATCATGCATAACTCGCAAACGCAAAATCGGAATCAACTGAAATTTTGGGAATAGGCTTTTTTCGTGGATATGTACTGAAAAATGTCATAAAAAGAGGATGCTAGGATCACGAAATCCTCCTTTAACTTTTTGGTTATTAAAGTTGAAGTTCTAAAAATCGCTGGCTCTCAATCCCGGCTCTCAATAAATTAAATTGCTCATTAATTGTCTTTTCGGAAAGAAGACTGTGGGTTTGCTTCAAATTTGACCAGGTGCGTCTCTGATCCAACTTCCTTTCAAGACAATTGCAGCAATAATTACTGATACTCGTGGGGAATGGGTTGATACTTTGCACCAATGTGGCTCGTGTTCAACCACGGCTCTTCCCATTTGGCATCTGGTCCATACTCACTCTCGCAGGTTTTCTCTCAGTAACGGATGACCGTTAATAATTCTATACACCACACCATTCGTATAATTCCAACTTATGATAACTCCTTACGCACTAGTATTCTAAGAAATACTCACCTCCAAAAGCGTGCCCCAAAACCAGTGACGTTCACTACCCGGCCATTCCAACACTGCTTTAGTTTTTCTATGCAATGACTTGAGAAATCGTATTGTGTTAACAAGCAGATAGGTGAGTGGAATAAGTAGCAGTGTGGATAGGGTCAACAATAATGTACTAGCAGCCATGATGGTAGATAAATCTGACTAGGAAATATTTCACTACGTATTATTTACGTACTGTGATTTAGAATTAGATATGACTAAAAGGTCAAAGATCAATTTATGGTTCAATTAAGATATCGGTAACCCACCTTTGCACATTAATAGGTTTTGATGAGTCCAAGTGTGTGAAAATATTGGATCCAAAACATTAAAATTGGATGCTTTACGCCCTAAATTTATTGGTCTGGTCACGCTATGAGTTTTAAAATAGTTCGACCAATAAATATATAGGCTCAATCGATCCAATTTTATATCAGTATTTATTGTGGGGCCTGCGAGCACCCCAGAAACACCAAATTGCATTCTGAATACGAGCAATGTCCTTCTGATATCAAATAATTCTGATTTTTTTAAAATTCGCAATAAAATACAAATCTTAAATGGCAAATTGTTGAAAAATGATATTTTTCCCATTTTTTTACATTTAACAGTCCTTGAAGTAAACTTTTTAAAATTACTTAAAGTGTATGTAGCTGGGATTAAAAGCCGTCCATCACATGAAAATTTGACCTTTGGAAAAAAAGTATATATTCACTCCAAATTTTCATATGATGGATGGCTTTTCATTTCAGCTGGCCTTTCATCCCAGCTACATACACTTTAAGTACATACCATTAGATTTATAAAGTTTACTTCGAGGACTGTTATATGTCAAAATATCATTTTTTAATAATTTGTCATAAAATTATATCGCGAATTTGGTGTCTGAAGTCTGATGTGCTTTCAGGCCCCACACAAATACTGTGCAAACGTCGCTATCCAAGCCTCGCCCTTAATGTCAAAATGTTTTTGTTGCAATTAGTTAGAAAGGACTTTCAGAGATCCGTCGAGGGCAAACAAAAGTCGCTTCAAAATGATTCAAAATTCCGAAATTTATTTTAAACATCGAACCCCAGGTCTTGTCTCCCTTGACATGAAAATACATTTCATTGTTGGGGTTAGATATAGTAAATAATCTGTGTGCACACAAAATTACATGACATGGATATTTTAACGTGCCTCTTGTCACGTTTAGGCAGTGAGATTAAATTTCCATGGAGTGAGAATTTAAAATCCGTGCTGAAATTATTTCTATGCCATTCAACCAATATGGACGGCTTAATGGCACCCTCCGTAAGCCCATTTTCATTTCAGCATAGCATAATTCATAAAAGAAAACACCCTAACACTAAATAAATAAATAAATAAATAAAGAAATAAATAAATAAATAAATAAATAAATAAAGAAATAAAGAAAGAAAGAAAGAAAGAAAGAAAGAAAGAAAGAAAGAAAGAAAGAAAGAAAAAGAAAGAAAGAAAGAAAGAAAGAAAGAAAGAAAGAAAGAAAGAAAGAAAGAAAGAAAGAAAGAAAGAAAGAAAGAAAGAAAGAAAGAAAGAAAGAAAGAAAGAAAGAAAGAAAGAAATAGAAACAAAATTCGAATATATTGAGAACTGAATATATTGAGAACTGACCTGGATGAATTGTTGAAAGTCTGTGTACAGATTATACTCATCAAAATCAATTGTGAGTATTAAGCAATATAAAGCAAAAGCTCAAAGTGTGCCCACACAAAAATGCAAAAACATGCTGCCTAGCTTCCTTTGAACACGGGCAAATTCAACTACACAATTTTCCAAACTCATATTCAACGAAATAATTATACTTATGATCGGGTACATACATGTTCTATATACGTTTATGTATTGAATTATGCTAGCCATTTTACAAATGTGCACACACCCCTACCCGTCGCTTAAAACCCCACACCCTACCACTCAGACATTCAAAACATAATTCAGGGCGTGACGTAATTGTTCAGCTGAAAAATGAACGTAATAAACTTTATTTCTTCAAATGCTCCTACAGAGATTCTTAAACACCCCCCTCCCCGCTACCACTCAGACACTCAAAACACGATTAGGGGTACATGATGAATATAATTTGTTAGCTTAAAAAGAATATAATAATACTTATTTCTTGAAATGCTCATTACAAAGATTCCTAAAAGAAGAAAGAAAATTTGCTGAGCGGACAGATATAGGGAAGGAAACAAAGACAGAATACAGAAGTATATTTGCGTGAGAGATCCAATGAAGATCCTTGTTTACCACCTAGTGATAGAAGTACTCACGAAAAGAAGAATGATCCAACTGGTTAACCTGTTTGACACAGAATATTAATCGCTCCCCGAACAATTTCGCGGGCTAATTTAAACTTGTGATCTGTACACATGTGATATAGGCTATATCCTTTTATGAAACATGGAATAACGAAATAGACACTACACGAGTAAATATCCATAATAAACACTGATCACACTATAAAACGTAATTTATATTACCAAGAAGAAAATCTAGATTTTATAAATTAGACAACACAGTAACTATTTAAGAATTATTCCTATATTTGTACGGTAAAGCCATTTATGCAGGTCAGAAGGACGACTCTGCAATTATAACCCGATTGGAATTTGTTTTTGTCTCATTGTATGAGTAATTGGTCGGACGCATCACATACTGGCCGGTCTATCTCGAAAAGCACGCATTTCGAGACAAAAAATTGAGGTCTGTAATTTATTGAATTGGAAGAGCTCCGTAAAAAAATTATATACCAATTTTCTCAGAAAAGTCAAAACTTCAAGATAGACCAGTATGTGATGCACCCGACGAATTGTAAATCATGAATGTGAGTAGTGAGGAAGCTTTCCCGATATAAAAACCTAAATCTCGTGAGCTTGGAGATCTTAGGGAGCGGAAGAAGCTCTACCTCCAGGGTCACTACATTTGCTTTGACCCTGGACTCCACCACGGGCTTTCAAGGCTGGCCCCTGGACCCAACCCTTTGAGCTCGCAACATTAATAATGCCAGTAAAAATATACAGTCCTGATCCCTACCTGTAAGGAAACCGTTTGACTGCAGTGATTTTCGCTCTAAGATCATCTTGTCTGATGCTTTTTTATTTAATTTTTTGTGGGTTCTTATGAGAAGTGATTATTTTACTCAAGGGGACACCCCTCCAAGACCCCCCACCAATGCCCCGCAAGCGCTTCGCCGCTGGTCAATCACCAAGACTTTACATAAGCCAACGTGAGGTACCAATCCGTATTAGATCGACTCAAAATATTCAGCAAGATTCCTCTCTGATACATATATCGGATCCTGCTTTCAAATCCCAGCCTTTTTCATTTGGATCCATTTGGCTGATGACGGAGACTTGCTGCTTTTGCGGATAGAACTGGACTCTGTAGAGGCTTTCAAAGTTTCTGGTATTCCTAATGTGCGACGTATCTTCGCCTTCCACATGACACTGACTCGCCTGTTGAAGACAAAGGACCACATTATCACGGGGCCTTGCAGTGAATTGAGCACCAAAAATACGTACCACAGTGCAGGTATTTTTGTGTAGGGTACTATGAAGCCGATGATCCAGGTCAAGCCAATCACGATGGATAACTGTAATTACACAGAAGGTATCAAATTGTTAAAAGGATGTGACTAATCAAAGACCTAATACGAAAATAATATAAATAAACAACGCAAATGGTATAACAGTATTAACAAAGCCATTTTAGCAAACGGGATTATCTATCAATGCCAATCTTAAGGACTCCACAAATCCGACTGCGATAACTTGCATCCTGTACACGGGACCGACGGATACGTCACTCTCAGGAGGGATAGCTCTCATGATCCGTTTACTTGATTTTAAATGCACCATTAGTTAAGTCCGAATTTAATCCAATTTAAATGTACAGATACTACTAACAATTATTATATTCAGATCAGATTTTGTTTAATCATATACCCCGGTAAAATTCCACCACCAGGGATTGAACCCCGTACCTCACAGTTATATTCGTCTCAGCCTCACACACCAGAGGCAAATAATCTAACCACTGCGCCACACGAGAAAAACATCAAATTTGATTACAGTTTTTCTACTCTTATCTTTTCTTTGCTAAAAATCAACGATTTGAGTTGGAGTGAAGCCCCAGCAAACGCAAAACGTTTTCGACATCATTCGCAAAACGTTTAAATGTCGGGTTATATAAAGGGTACATTAATAGTATAAAACGTTTTCATAACATTAAATAACATTTGTTGGTAATTTACTACACAGCAAACACAAATGTTTTACAGAAAGCATTTAAATGTCGGGTTATATAAAGGGTATAAAAACGTTTTAATAACATTCCAAAAACATTTTGAAAACTTGGTACAAATCATTCTAAACAGAATGTTATTTTGGGGTTGAAAAATATTTTGCAAAAATGTTTGCCCAAAATATTTACAATAACGTTTTTAAAATGTATTCACGACCTTTATATAACCCGACATTTAAATGTTATTAAAACGTTTTGTAAAAAACATTTCTGTGCTTGCTGGGTGCAAATATTTTAACATAATGTTATTTAAGTGTTGACAAAATATTAGGACAAAAATGTTTGCAAAAATAGTTTACTATGACATTTCGAAAACATTTTAATGTTATTAAAACGTTTTTACCTAAACCAAAACCCAAAATATAACTTATTTAAAATGTTTTAAAAACGTTTTTGTGTTTGCTGGGGCAGCAATTTTTGTAATTTTATATAATTTAATTTAAACACTCTGAAATGACCAAATAATATTTTGTGGTTACCTCAATTTGGTACAGATTTTCTTAATTTTCGAGGCACTGAATCCTGTTTTCGTCGCCAACAACAATCGGATAAAGATATTAATTTGTCACAATCTAGATAAGACACTATGATTTAACTATGGCCAATATGAAAGGGCTGCTATTTGCAGAGGTCCTGGGTTCACTCTCTACATTTGCATTGCGGCGTATTACTATAAACACCTCAATGCTGGTCATGATCAGGGAAATAACTTCTGACTATTTGTACCGATGCCAAAGGAAGAATAGTGTATGAGCGCTGAGCACATTAAACGGAACCTAAAAAACGAACAAGGTGTGCTATCGTTCTGTCAGAACTTTGCTTCCATTGTTTATACAAACAAGAGAAGCTGGGTAGAAGTTGCACAAACAATGAATTTAACCCTAAATGGGCACTAAACGCAAGTTACTGAAAAATAGCGAATTAAAATCATACCTTGCACATGAGACACAAGTCCTCCTTCATCTGTTTCAAATTTGTACCTCCATTCTCCAAAATAGCAGTGGCTCGTCTGGTGTGTTGAATTCCAATAATAGTATAGGTCAACAGGACAATGTTACTGAATAAAAGGACTCCCACTGGCACTCCAAAGGCCACCAGAAGAGGTGTCCCTGGTTTCAGCCAACAAATTGTGACAAGATCATACAAAGCCTCTGTGTTACCGTTGAAAGAAACCAAGAAGTGAATGATGACGGTGATGCAGACAGCGGCTAAAGGCAGTCCCCAGCCATACACGGAGTACCTAATGAACGTTGATGAAGTGTTCATATCCCGCATACTTGCCTGAGCGCCAAACGTGTGCGCTAGATCAAAGGCTAGAATATTAGTCCACGCAAAGACAGCAATCCAAGCAAACTGCATGAGTAATGCAACTGACAAACATACTGGATATAAAGTAGTTATATCTGTGCCAAAAAGTAACAATAGCTGAGCAAAGATCATTGCTATCGATAAGCTGACGATTGTCTTTCCAGGAACGTTACGCAATTCTGCGAATATCAGATAGGTCAAAATAGTGACGAAAAGAGCAGCAATAGAAAGTGAGCAACCGATGTTATTTATAATGATTTGCGTATTAGAATACTGAAAGTAATTCGACTGATATTCAATGAAGCTACAAATCTGGACTGTATTATTTTCAAGAACTATCACTTCTTCCCTAGGTACGCGCCGGCCACTAGCGATGTGTAAAAGTACTTCTTGTTTTCCTCCGATCCATTCATATTCCATAGACTTCAGTGTGATGTAAGTACATGGTAACGTTGTCTGGCACAGGTAAGCTTCCCGTATCTGTGTATTATTAGAGTTTAGAGTAATAATTTGAAGAACAGAGCTCGATGATAACTGAATGAACCCTCCGGTTGTCGAAATAACCACGGCGGTGTCATTAACATTCTTTACGGAATAGGAAGTCAATTGTTGGTGATCACCACTGCATTCTTGTTCCAATATGGACACGTTGTAAAAGTTGCTCAGTCTCATGAAGCTGACAACTGCTGCTATTTTGTCACCACCAATGCATTGGTTTAGAATCTCTTCAGACAACTGACGTATGGCTTCGTCAAAGGAGTTGTCAACCAGGGATCCTGTTGCCTCCAAAGTGAAACTAGTGACATCTGCGTCAAGACAATTGTCAATATATAAGCTTGGTGATGGTGGAGCTTTCCCTTGTGCTGACGTGATTGGAATTCTACCTGACTGTACTACTATATACCGCTGTATGGCATTAGTCACAACGTCCTTCACATCTGACTGTGTGGTTTGTACATCAGTATGCACCTGGAACTCAAATCGTACAAACGTATTATTTTCCAAGTTACCGCCATCGTCATATTCTGCGACACACGTGTCTCCATTAAACCATGAATTTCCCGGGCATGTAATTTCGCGACAATCCCCAAGATACGGATCATAAATCTTATCCTCGGCACACTTGATTTTTCCTCTTGGTTTCGTTAAACTGTTTGATCCGCTTTCAATTGAGAATTGGAATAACGCTTTCGTAGTTAGAGTAGCGTCTTGACTTATCGGCCTTTTTTCACATGATCCAGCGTTGTATTCGAAGTTGCAAGCAGCGCAATGAGGGTTCTTGTAGTATACATTCCTAACATGGATGGTTGCCATATAGCTCGTACACGCTTCCGCAAGAGATGAATTTGTAACGTCGGGACACGTAATTATATCATGTTGGGAGAACATCGTCTCAGAATAGTTTCTTGTCCTTGCGTACGAAAGTCCGTATTATATTCACATGTCGTCAACATGCAGCTAAGAAAGTCAGCAGGATGTTGCTCTTTAGGCAGCCGATCTCTTGCACTCAACCTCCAAGTCCCATACCTGGCCAGATGTATCGTTGTATCCCCAGCATATGGCACAAAACCTGTTCTTATAATGCACATTATTCACCGACACGGGGATAAAAGAAATGGGGTCATCTGGAGAGGACTTCGCGCAGGCTTCTTTAAGATGCAAACTGGAATCGTCAGGACATCTATTGATAAGAAGATTGAAATCAGAACGCTCAGTTGGAGCGATACACCTTTCGTAGAGCGCGAGCGATCCCCATGACATGACCAGATCTTGATAAGCGTCTGAGTTGATCGTGTTGGAAATATTACGGAAAGTGGTTCTCGTTTGATTGACGCCAGGTTGCAGCCGACAGTAGATGCCGTAATCGATGCAGCAGTCACCATGAGCTTCACAAAGAATATCGCATTTGCAGTTGTAGAATCCAGACAGGCTGTTGTAAAACACAACAAAGATCAAATTAATACGTGTAATGTTCACAATAAAAAAGAACTAGATGAGCTACGGTCTTTCAATACCACGAAATCTAGCCGTGACCATAGAATGGACAAAATCGTACTTTCGTAAAGTATGCATGCACCAAGTTTCATCTATGTGCCATCTGTAATCTGTAAGAAAAGAAGCATTTAGAATGTTTTTGTTTATGTGCCGGAAATACACCCTTAACTACATCTGACACCACATCTGTGAAGACCCCATAGTCCCCGTCTATAGCTAAGTTCAATACCTAAATCTTATTTCTGTACCACGTACGTTGTAGGAGAAGAAGCACATTAGGAAACATTTTTGGCAATAACTGTCATTATTCTGATGATCATAGCACTTATTATGTAGAAAATAGTGATTGTTGTGCATGTGTGTCAGTCGCATTTGGTTATGTGTTAGAAATACACCTTTAATGACCTTTGACCCAAATCTGTTAGGACCCCATAGGCCTCGAATATGCCTAAATCACATTACTATACCATGTAATAGGAAAATATTTGGTACAAATCACAAAATTACTCATGCGTGACGTTTGACCCCAAATGTAACGACTGGGGCTTTTGCCCAAGTATGGTCTTAAACGGTCAAATAATGAAGGAGCTAGAGTAAATTATATAAATATTATGAAAATGTTTGAAAAATTTTGTATGTAAAAGATATACAACATCACACACATTTTGTCAAAATGTTAAATGTAAAATATATCCAATTGTTTCAAATTCATACGTGTCGGGAAGATTATTTTTTATTGCGAACCCATTGACACACCCATTCATGTACTTACTTATAACCACATCTGTTTCGACACGAATGAGCATAATACAAGTGTCCATCATGAGGCTTAGATTCATACAGGCACAATTCTACTTCAACATCAGCCAAGTTAAGAACTATTGGTTCGGAAAATATCGTCGTGTCTGATATGTCTGTAATCAGAAAAAAATAAGATGGTGTTTAAAAAATGGAACTGAATAAATGCGGGCGGAAAAGTAATGGGGCTCTCTAAATTGAAGATTGAAGTGAACACTGCAAGCAATCCATAAGAGAGTGAGCTTATCTCTTTTACGTTTAGATAGTAAAAGAGAAATGTTCATGGTGCAACCAACATAAAACAATATGTCGTCTACACAAATTTGCAGCATTTTTATTTATTTTTAGTATCTGACATTTCTTTATAGCATTTCTAGTCGCCACATTTATGTATTTTCATATTATAGCTTATCACGTTTTTTCTTCTTCAAATATCTGGCCGTTAAAATATCACGTCGAGCGATGACATTCCCATAGGAACCCATTCTATTATTTAATTAACGCATAGCATGATTTTATTTTTTTTTGGTCTTGATATAACCCGCTCGAATAGTCAATCATGGCACACTTTATTGCGTAACCGCAGATACAAACGTGGAACCCCCTGGTAACTTAATTGTTAATAATTATTTTCGTCTAGTCCCAACAAACACAAAACGTTTTCGACGTCATTCGCAAAAGGTTATAAAAGGTTGTCAGAAAACGTTTAAATGTCGGGTTATATAAAGGGTATAAAAACGTTTTTTAAAACGTTTTTATTAAAATAACATTCCAAAAACATTCTTGAAAACATTCTAAACAGAAAGTTATTTTGGGGTTGAAAAAATATTTTGCGAAAAATGTGTGCCCAAAATATTTGCAATAACGTTTTAAAAACGTTTTCATGACCTTTATATAACCCGACATTTAAATGTTAGTAAAATGTTTTGAAAAAAAAAACATTTTAAGAACATTTCTGTGTTTGCTGGGTTCAAATATTTTAACATAATGTTATTTAAGTATTGACAAAATATTTGGCAAAAATGTTTGCAAAAATAGTTTACAATAACATTTTTGAAAACATTTAAAAATATTGTTGTAGTTTGTTTTCATACAAAACGTTTTAAAACGTTATCATGACCTTTATATAACCCTACATTTTAATGTTATTAAAACGTTTTTACCTAAATCAAAAGCCAAAATATAACGTATTTAAAACGTTTGTAAAACATTTTTGTGTTTGCTGGGGTTATTCCATCATAATAATTCAGCCTTTACCATATAATAACCGCTTATTTTCCAACACCTAACCCATTTGCTTATTTTGCAATACAATACCCAGATTGAATGTAAATTATCACTTTATTTCATGATATGTGACCCGGCAGCACAAACGAGCCGTAAATTCCCTAAATTGTATTCTGAGTTATGGTGTAAAATGTGTACGAAGGTCGTATTCAACGGTCACTTAAGCTGGCGCGACATCTGTCTTATTTTGATAGTCACAACACCAATCAATAATCCTATTATTGAAGTGGATAATAAGCTTCTACCTTAGATGGCTATAGAACTTTTAATAGCTCTGGTCTTTGTTTGCTTTTGCTAAATCCTTTTCAAGTGGTGGGTTACCAGGCATTGTATTTTGTATAGGTATGCATAACCAACAATTAACAATGAGAGAACCTTCTTAAACCTCGTTGACGGGGGGATGATTTGAAATGACCGCCAATTATGACTGTTTGATATTTATTGACAGCAATGTGGAAAAAGAGACACACATAGAAACGAAAAAAGCTATAATTTTGTTGAAGGAGCAAAGTTTAACTAACCATAACTCCGCTTCTGGATATCGTTTGAAGTCAAATGATATACCATTTTTAAGTTTATGATGTTTACTTTTTAAACACGAAATAAAACAAAAATGACCGGGGGAGGAATTTACGGCTCATTCGCCGTGGACGGTCACATATGTACCATCAGTGCAAATGACACCAGCATCTTCGTGATGCCCACAACGATGCTCTCCCCATTTATTATGGAGGCATTTCAGCAAACTGACTTCAGATCCGGAACAGTTAACATCAGCCATCCATATGACACCAGATCCTTCTCCAAAATACGCATTCCCAATGGCTACTGGAAACCCGCATGGAAGTCCAAGTTGGCGACATAGTACCTTTGCATCAGTTACATCCCACCGGTGCCCGCACACTGTTCCCCAGATGTTGCCAAGAAGTATCTCAATTCGACCTTCAACTGAGCTGCTGCCTCCGATAAGTCGAAATTGAGCAGGCCCTGCAGATCAGATTTAAGCTTTTAGCATAATAATGATAATATTACCAGATATTAAACCAAAAACAACATAAAATAAGATTAAATTTATCAATAACAAGATTTTAAGCTTAAATAGGTTTCGTTTGAAATAATTGAGATATCGAAGTTTTGAATTAAAAACACTCAGTTTTGAATTAAAAACACTCAGTTTTGAAAACCTCCTGTTTCGTATATGATATTTGTCTAGGAGTGGTTTTAAACTAAATGATCCAAATAAGGTTAACACTTAAAGCAAAGTTAATCCCGCTCAAATTTATAATTGACCTACTATCAGTGCAAATGACGCCAGCGTCTTGGCGATGTTCACAATTATTTACTCCCCATCCATGATGTTGGCATTCTTGTAGACTGATTTCAGATCCAGTACACCCTACATCATCCATCCATATTATTCCAGATCCTTCTCCAAAGAATGCATTCCCAATGGCTACTGGAGAACCGTGTGGGAGTCCAAGTTGGCGACATAGTACCTTTGCATCATTTGTTTCCCATAAGTCATCACAAACTGTACCCCAAAGGCTGTTAAAAAGTAGTTCAACTCGACCCTCTGTAGAAGCGTTGCCACCGACAAGACGAATTTGCGATGGCCCTGAAAACCACAACAAGAAGAAAAACAAGAACTACAAATTAACTATTTCCATTTGGATATGGCAGAGCACACCATGCACACTTGTTCTCACACGATAACTACGAGGGTCATTCAAAAAGTACTACCTGTTGGGTCATAACTTTTGTTTTGTTAAAGGTAGCTACTCGAAAATCTACATACATACATACATAAAGTTCACAATGCCACCTACAGGTGGTACAAAAATCCTGTCAAGACCATTTTCAAATTTTTGTTGGTGACCTGAAAACCACAGTAAGATATGGTTCACCGGAAACGGTCAAAATATGTACAATATTTACAAAGGCGGCTCAAGTAAATTGTGTCGAAGATCCCATAATTATTCCATTTGGTCGTGTTATACAGTAAAAACTGTATAAAACACAAGAATAATCATACATTTATATGTACTGTTTAAAAGGTTGCCACAAACTGAAAACGATGGACATTAATATGCACAAAACTAATAGAACAAATAGCCAGTGTAATAAAATTAGTATAAATGACCACAAACACAGCTGATAAAGATATTGACTTTAATTAAACATGGTGTAAAATGGTGGCATTATGTCGCTTTCTTTGGAATAAAATACCACAATAGATCATAAAGGGAATTAAATTTACTTTTTTGACTGGAAAATGTGTAATATAGTAGCTTTAACTTTTGTATTTTATCTAAAAGCGCAGCTAGAAAGGTCACGCTGTAGGGATGTACACTGTGCTGATTATCAATACCTGAGATGTTACAAGATATATCCCTCTAATAATTGGAATTCTGGGTAATTTCTGTACATCAAAATTTTACTTTTTCAGTCACAGATGATGTTTTAGAGGTCTATATTCATTCAAAATTTATATTGTTACTAATATGAGTTTTTTTGTTTAAAGAGGGAAGTTCGTACATTGGCTGCATGCACGTTTTCAAGTACAATATCCAAAGATGCGTCACCGTTTCCGGTGTACCATATCTTACTGTGTTTTTCAGGTCACCAACAAAAATCAAAAAATGGTCTTGACATGATTTTATCTCCACCTGTAGGTGACATTACGAACTATATGTATGCACATTTTCAAGTAGCTACCTTTAATAAAACAAAAGTTATGACCCAACAGGTAGAACTTTTTGAACGACCCTCGTATTACCAAGGTTTTTCTTCCTAAAGCTAGAAACTTCATTGACATGGTAGTTCATGGACCGGGAATCAGGCAGGAACCAAATATATATTGTATTCAACTCAGTTATTTCATCACACATTTCTTATGGCTACTTGCTGGTGCACGATGACGAATTCCTGAAATAATTGCGTCAAAATTTGCACAAATATACTATTTCGGTCATAAAATGACTACAAAACGTCTTTTAAATAACTATTATGTTGAAATGATCACAAAGCGCGCGAAAATGTTGCAATTCACCACTGGAGTATCGATCTAGGGGGGCGTTGAATTGGTTGATTCGGCGCACACCCCCAAGACAGCGACCCCCACAGGCGTGATATTAAACAATCAATTCAAAATATCTATTAAGGAATCGGATATCAATGTTTGCAGAGTATTTTTATGGGACCTATCATACCTGAGAGCACATCAGACATATCGAATTGCATTATGAATACAAGGAATGTACTTCTAAAATCTAATATCAAATAATTTGAATTGGTGATATAATATACAAATTATTAAATATGGAGATTTTTTTTCATTATTTTTTCATATTTAACAGTCCTCGAAGTAACATTTATAAATCTCAAATTGTATGTTGCTGTGAGGAAAAGCCATGATCAAGATTTTTTAGTAAAAAAAAAAAAAAATATATATTTCTTTCAAAATTTTCAAATGATCGTCGTCTTTGCCTCACAGCTACATTATACTTTAGTTAAATATAGTTAGATTTATCCATTTTACTCCGAGGACTGTTAAATGTTAAAAATATCCGTTTTTAACACTTTCAAAAAATCTACATTATTTGATATCAGAAGGACATTCTTCGTATTCAGAATGCAATTCGATATGTCTGAAGTGCTCTCAGGCCCCACAAAAAAAATACTGTGCAGAGGTGGGTGACCGACCCCTTAATCAGCGTAAGGAAGCTAAAACCATCTGCCTGTAACATGAAACCCTAACACTCAACACCATAATAGGCAATTCACGCAGCGAAACTTAATCTTCGTTCATTATATCATTATCAGCTTTTGAAATTATAGTTCACTCACCCGTCAGTTCCTAGGGCAAGTACTTTAGATATAAAGGGCGGTAAATAATAGGTAAATTTGTTGAGCAAATGTCCGCCTAGAAAACTTAACCTGCCCATTGCCCAAAAATGACGTCATGGTATGTGCTCAAAATCGTCAGCCTTCATTGTATACTGGGACGTCATTGCATTAGACAATTTCGGAGCCCGTTTCCCTATTTTCATCACTGAACATTTCAGTAGAGGTGGGGAGGTGGTAACTTCCCTCCGGCTCCCCCTGGCTACGCCACTGATCTTTACTAAAGAAGTTTGTATATTATTTATTTCTCTTACCTTCATCATGATTTATTGAAGGAGTTACGTATTCGTAGCTTGTCGGCAGATTTAAACTCATCAAAACCAAGCCGCATAAAATCCCAAGATATCGTCTAGACATCGTCCACCGTCTCGCTTAAATGGCATTGCTAGTACAAAAATAATGTTCAAACATGTAAATTGTTAAAATCTATCCATTTCTATCAATTCTCGCTATTCGCAATAAGGGCGCCGCCAGCGGTTTGCGAGGTAATCGTGATGTATCATGTGAGCAGGTCTACATTCAAGTCCGCGCAATACGAATATTACCATGCTATTACATAGGAACACGTGACAATATTTTTTAGGTTTGTCAAAATAAAGGTGTTACACGCGAATCGATACTCAATAATACTTAATAATGTGATTTGAAATGTGCACAATTAATTTTATCTCTATCGATTTGCGTGTAATACCGTTATATTGACAAACTAAAAATATTGTCACGTGTTCCTATGTAATAGCATGGTAATATTCGTATTGCGCGGACTTGGATGTCGACCTTTTCCCATGATACATCACGATTTTCCCATGATACATCACGATTACATCGCAAACCGCTGGCGGCGCCCTTATTGCGAATAGCGAGAATTGACCACATTATAATACAATAACATGATATTCAAATAAGTACTAGTAGTTTTGTATCGTTCATTGGTTCTGGATAATATGCGAGCCATTAGCCATTATACTTATTGCGCGAACCAATCGACAGCTTCATACCCTATTTTAATTCATGAAAAACCGAGATTTTGATATTAGAAGAAAGCTCATATTTTCTCATTACTCCAGCAAATTTTAATGCCCAAGATATGCTTCGTTTAAATTTTATGAACAGAACAAAAAGGTGGTGAAAGATGGTAACCACACCGGAAGCGTAATGTATCTATGGGGGCATGGGCATTGTAATATACAGCCTGTCTAAAAAATTGTGCAAGTGAAAAGCGCCCACTGTGGCAATTAGAAAACACCGTCGTGACATTATGCTTACATCAATGTCAAGGACCTAGTCTTAGCTTTCAAATGCCGTTTGTTCTGTTCAATTTGCTTGTTTTAATCTCGAGATATGTTTAGTTAACAACGAAAGGGTAAAATCACAATTGTCCCACTTTTACTAGGGAAGAGGGCTGTACATGTAAATCAATAATAGCTACACCAAGAAATAATAGCTGATGTTGATGCATCTAATGCACTTCCCGGCTTCGGGGCTCGTGCATAAGACGCATCAACATCAGCTCGGGTGCATTTTTTTGTATCTAATTTCTCTCCCAACAAGTAATACGCGTTCATTAACCTATAAGTGTGCAATATTCGTTTGTCTTTTAACATGTCTTGAGCGACAAAGAGAGCAGTATTTACCATGATAAAATCATTGACATGCACATGTATTTAGTTTGACAGCAGAATGTGAAATATTTATTTATCTTTTAATCTGTTTAAAGTGAAAAAGAGAATCATTATACCTGTATCATGATAAAACAGTAAAAACTTTAAAAAACAATTTTGTATTGTTGTGTAATTGACGCATTCTTTTGATTTCGCGAAGGAACTCTTGATAAACTTGATGCTATCATTGATTTACATGTACAGCCTTCTTCCCTGGTAAAAGTGGCACAATATTGTGATTTTACCCTTTCGTCGTTAACTAAACATTTCTCGAGATTAAAACAAGCAAATTGAACAGAACAAACGGCATTTGAGAGCTAAGACTACGTCCTTGACGTTGATGTAAGCATCATGTCACAAGGGTACTTTCTAATTGCCAAAGATGTATAGATATGGTTTTGCGTTGTTTCTCATATCAAAACCGCTAGAGCAATATAACTCAAAATTTGGAAACATATTGTTTTGCTAAGGCTCAATGTAAGATAAAAACAGAACATGAAAAGATTGGACCACGCCCATTCAAAGGTTGCCAATCAGAAATTCGCCAAATGTTGTTTTTGAACCCATTCTTTATGGTCAACCACAGTAGCGTAGCCAGGATTTTAGTGTGGGACTGCAAAGACGAATTTTTGTCCCCATTTGTCAATTTGTTTGTCTTCTTTTTGTCATTTTAAGGACATTTTACTCTCCCCCCCCTCCCCGGCTCCTCCCTGACTACTTTTGCTTACCTTTTCCGGGGTCAGTAGTGTAGCCAGGAATTTAGTGTTAGGGGGCAAAGCCAAATTGTTCGTCCCCATTTGTCATTTTTTGGCCCTATTTTTTAATAATTTTAAGGACAGTTTACTCTTTGCCGTTCCCATTTAATCCCTAACCATTTTCTGTGGGGGAAGTCGGGGCACATGATTATTCGGTAATTACTGCACCGCTTCTTATGAAAATTATTATGGTACTGTTAACAGATCCTCGTCTAACTTACCTTATTTTAAGCCTTAACTGATGCGGCAAGTTTTATTTATGACTACCGCTGCTGTAGCTGTATCCATAGTTCAGTTCAGTATAGTGGCAAGCGCTGCGGTAGCGTTGAAGTATTTTAGCTAATCCCGATGCAAGAAGTATTAACCCAGTTTATTCCTTTTTAATCATTAACATTTACCATTTACGTGATTTATGTTCTCGTAGTTGTTTATTTCCTCAGAATAATATTATGGTTGATATACTTACTAAGAATTGCAATCAACTCCGATATTCATTATACATTTCCTACATGTGTCCTACTTGCTGATACATTATCACATGCAATATCAAACCAATCAATCAAAATTTGACAGCCATCTGGCCATAGAAATTATCAATTAATTAGGCCTAAAAAGAGCCTGCTTGTAACATGAATCCATCGTAAACACAAGGGGGTAAAGCAAGCTGAAATTACTAATTTGATACATTTTACTATAAATAAAACTTAAAATCACATCCGTTGTCATTACAGCAGAGACAGATAATTTATTCAATTCTCGCTATTCACAATAAGGGCGTCGCCAGCGGTTTGCGATGTAATCGTGATGTATCATGGGAAAAGGTCGACATCCAAGTCCGCGCAATACGAATATTACCATGCTATTACATAGGAACACGTGACAATATTTTTTAGTTTGTCAAAATAAAGGTGTTACACGCGAATCGATACTCAATAATACTTAATAATGTGATTTGAAATGTGCACAATTAATTTTTCTCTATCGATTTGCGTGTAATACCGTTATATTGACAAACTAAAAAATATTGTCACGTGTTCCTATGTAATAGCATGGTAATATTCGTATTGCGCGGACTTGGATGTCGACCTTTTCCCATGATACATCACGATTTCCCATGATACATCACGATTACATCGCAAACCGCTGGCGGCGCCCTTATTGCGAATAGCGAGAATTGAACGAGAAGATTTGCCCCTTCATTTTGCATACCACTTTGTCCAATTTCTTTTCTCATTTCTTCACAAAATGGAAAAAAATGCAAAAAAAATGCAATGGGTGTAGTACCCCCTTAAGCCACTTTGAGGCATGGTTTTTGGTGAATATATACAGTAGAACATAACAAACTAATATACCAATTTTCTCAAAAATGTTAAAAATGTCGAATACGTCTCCATGGGATATGACCGACGAATTGTGCGAATGTTGAACAAAATTGTTGATAATACCGCAATGTGTAGATATTCCCACATTTGCGGTGTCCCCTTTTTGTGAAACAGTCTATATTATGGATCTGGATTAAGGCTTGTAATTTTGCCACCTGGGTCGGTGTATCAGTATCTGGCATTCGTACATCCATGCATTTTGTTTAATATATTTCATATTATCATAATACAGTAACTAAAAACACTATACATTGCAAAGATAGAAGCCGCTAACCGTATACCCGGACAATACTAATGCTATCATGCTAATATACACATATTATTATTGGTAGGTATTTTTAACATAGAATTTCCTTTTTTCATCATTTTTTCTTTTTGTACTAATTTTATTCTGGAAACTGTATATCAGTTATTCCTCTCATTTCATGATAAAAAGCTTTTAGAAAATTTCCTTGCTGTTTGCAAACAAGATTAAAGATAAATATCGCCATCAGTGTCCAACTTTGCTTAAAAATGAAAACTGTTCTACATGCTATCAAACAACCATGTTCCCAGGATTGTTTTTATCAACTTATTTTTCCAACTCAGTTCTAAACAAAGTACAAATCCACGTGAGAAACTTCTTATTTTTCTTTTGGCTTTAAGGCAACAGTGGAGTTTAATATAGGCATTGACATATATAGTTTCAGATACATCGTTACTGGTCTTCATTCACGACTGGCGCGATTTGCATCAACCCAGTATCCTGATCTTGTGGCTGCAGTTGAGATTGGCGCGTAGTACCCGTTGCTTGCGTTGGCTGCAATGTACTAACATTGATCTCAATTTTACTGCTACATTTGATGACTTTCCAAAACGATTGACGATATTTCGGATTAGTTAATCCATATATGATTGGATTAACCGTACTGTTGATACACAATGCCCCGAACCCTACAACTACTAAAGTGTCGATCCAATCGAGGTGACCTACTTTACCATGTATGGACAACAACACATAAACTTCTACCACCCTGTAAGGTGCGAGACACACAAAGAATACGACTCCATTGGCGATAAGCATGGCCGCTATCCGACTGTTGGGCTTCTTCTCGTGATTGCTTTCAGTGCTTTCACTTCCGGGATGCACCCGATTGTTTAATCTTGCTATTATCCTATAGTACATGTATGTGCTAACAACAACCGCCAGAAGAAAATAGCAGAGCATCAGACCTCGAGCGAGCCCTGTGAAGAAGGGATGGACCGGCACACATCGATGTAAGATAATGGGAAATGTGTGATAAGGATCTCTCTCCGGCCATAACACGCACAATTTACGCACTGTGCCGAACAGTGGAGCCGAAACGGCACCCAGGATAGTTGAGACTGCCCATGACGTTATTACAAAGTATTTGGTGCGTTGCATGCCACTGACAAGGCGATGTTGAATGGGGTAGCAGATAGCCATGAACCGCTCAAATCCGACTAATGTAACCAGATTGATAGAAGCATACATTGCCACAATCTGCAGGAATGTTACAAATGCACAAGCCACACCTTCCGTGTACGTGGTGTATTTAATTGGAGAATGTGCGTGGTCGTAGAATTGCTCTACCGTCAATAATAGTATCAATGTGATGTCACAACATGCCAGGTGCGAAAGATAATAGTTAGTTACTGTTCGCATTTGCTTTATTCGTAGCAATACAATCAAAAACAAGGTATTTGTCGCAATACCAAAAGCAAGAATAAACGGATATATGATGACTGCAACGAGGCGAGATATTTCGGTTCGCACCAAGGACCCGATTTCCTCTTCTGTGGCATTTTGATAGAATCTAGTATTGCCCTCGGTACACACTGAGGGAAGGTTGTCCCAAATGGTTTGATCAGTAGAAGTGTTGAAAGGCATTTTAGCAGAGGAAGCTTATAAACTCGACTTCCAAAATTTACCGGTTTCCGAGCGAAAACACAAGAAGTAACTGCTGAAAACGAACCAAATTTCTTAATTTCTTGTCAACGATGATAGCCTATATATTGCTATAACATGGCATCAGTTTCTTAAACAGTTAATGCATGACAATCGCAACAATATTGTTTATCATTAATAATAAAATATATAGATGTAGAAGAATGATTAATGTATGATACGCAGTAGACAGTCGAGTCCTGTAGTAAATGTAGAGTTTCTGTGGCTGGTTAAGGCGTTTGACCAGTGTCTGCGAGTGTAGGCGGGATTATAACCCACTTGACGAATCAAACATCGTTGCGTGTTCCAGTATTTCTAGTCAAATCAGTCAGTAGAATTGCATTTGGATTCTCTTTATTTGCTATTTGTGGTAGTGAATCGTTATCTTTACGCTGATTCTGCACCGTGACCATAAACCACTCATAATGTCTTCCCGAAGTCTATACGGCTGTGTATTAACATAATACGTCAAAAATAACCGCGCAAGGGGCGCATCAATATATTTTCAGGTGTGGTATGGAAGTTTGGAATGGCCAGAATTATTTTTAATTCCAATTTTAAGTGGGGGTTGTTTTACTCATCTTTAGGGCGATCTGATTATCCCCTTTAAACCAATTATGTGACGACAAATATCAAAGATTGCTCCCTTCAAAAAGAAATTTAAGAAAATAAAATTGCGTAGAATGCTCTTTTAATGCAGCGGAAGTAATGGACATTTACGCCAAATTAGCTACACCAGTCATGCAATTTCTGTAAAGTGGCGGCTAAATATAAGAGACTCTACATAAATACTTCGGGCTTCCAAAAATGGCTTTATTGTGACAATGAGAAAATTTGGTATTTCACATTATTGTGGCCCATGATAGGAGTGAATATTGGTGGGAAACGAGCTTCCCCTTTTATTTCTTATGCCTTCCCGATTATCTCTTTCATTTTTGTAAGGTGGGGCACTTTTCTCACACTTTTGCACAAGACCAAAAGGTGAGTCAGGAATAAGTGCAGGCAGTAGCTCTGGCTCTAGAAAAATGAAATTGGTAGCAATCTACAATGATGCAGGAGCAATATAATTTGTGAATTTTGATCAGGAGACGTGCAAAAACATGATTTTGTAACTTCTTTATCCGTACAAGATGTAGCATATTCCATCTCTAAAACCAGCATTCAGATTTCCATTAGCCATCGCTTACAAGGTCTTCTCTTTCATACACCTTACTTTTAATATAGTTTCTTCATTTTTTACATTAGGAGACATTGGGCTGTTCCACTTGAAATCCACACTACCTCTGTGGAAAATTTTGGAAATATCTTCCATAGAGGGAGTATGTTTTTCAAATGTAATTGGCTATGGTTAATCATTTTGAAACCCATACTCCCCTTGTGTTATAGCTTTACCTATATCTTCCACAACTGGAGTGAGTATTTCAAATGGAAGTTACCTAATTGTCTATCATATTCAAAATTCATACTCCCTCTGTGGAAGACTTTAGCTAAATCTTCCACAGGGGTAGTGTGAATTTTAAATTGAACGGCACATTCGAGGTGCCAATAGAAACCAATAATGTAAAATATCTTATTTGTCCTCATCTATACTCGTGACTATGCTATTACTAGTAACAGGTTTCTTACTAAGCCTTGATGCTGCGAATATCACTCTCTTTTAACCTTGAATCGATAATTTATAACGTTTTTCTTCTTTCAAATATCATCATTTTTACTATAACCTCGTCAATCCTATATACAATTTTTAAGGAATTCGTTACAATTTTGTCTCATAATTATTGTGTTAATTTCTTTCTACAAATTATTTATTTCTCTTATTTTAGATTCTCTTACTATATTTGTAACATTATCACAAGTTTATACACTGTTAGAAACAGTCTGAAATTTGACGATCTGATTTTTTGCTATACAATGCGTACATCAATAATTCTGCAACTAGTAGAATTTACCACAAAACCAACAACAACAACAAAATCTCAAAATCCCTATGTGGCCTCTCGAAATCTTACATTACAGAACTTGTTATTGGCATATATGTATTTTTTTAGCCAGTATCTTTGTGTATTTTCCCAGCTATTTCCTTTTGCTTCTTTTGTCTGTTTGGCATGTTTTGGTACCTTTTTGTGTTTTTATTTATTCTCTATGTTTGTTTTTGATGTTATTCATGTATAGGCATCCTTCAATTTATTGCTTGTCAATATTGGGTTTAGCCTGGCGTTTTGCCGAGTGTTATAAATAAATAAATAAATAAATATATTTACATGTATAAAAGTGGTTATTATGTCAAAAACTATGGGTCACAGAAATATGTCACTGTAAACTTTTTCAATTCAAACATCCAGCTCAATACATTGATATACATTTTTTGTCAAATAAATTAATTTTCATTTCAAAAGTAAGAAATACAAATCATGAAAAAGCATGTTTATTCCAAATTTCACCTCAATACGGTATGATGGAATATTTTTGTTCACAGATATAAAATATTCAAATGCCCTCTATTATTAAGAGCAAAAAGAAAAAGAGAGACAGAGGCAGAGCTGACCAAATTCGCAAAGACTTCGTCCCCAGAACGCCACTATATTAAGGTTTGGCGAGGGAGAGAGAGAGAGAGAGAGAGGGGGGGTGGAGACAGAGACAGATAAAGAAAGCCAAATAGTATCGCGATTTGTTTAGAGAAACAAGAAAAAAGAGAGAAGCTGCAAGAAAATGGGGAAGAGGCACAGGAGAAAGTGAGAGTCAGAGAGACAGTCCTAAAAAGTGAAGAGGGTGAGAGAGAGAATGAGGCTTCATCGATTCGAGAGCTCTCAAAAAGTATATAGCAAAAATAAAACCTAAATTTTGATCAAGGTCATTTTTTTAAGTAAAATCTGTATGAGAAGATTTCTTTACAATGTCTGAATGAAATTAAGTCGAGTTTAGGGCACATCGTACGTACCAGGCAGCTACGCTACATTGTGAAAAGACTCCACATCGCAACATCACGCGGTTCTACCATGCTTTTCGCGCGATGAAATTTAAATATACGCGATCGCGACATTGCTGTCATGATTTCATTCTTCCAAAGTGAATACCGACCTTGATTTTCCAGCAGCCAATCACGGCCGCGATATCACAAGAGAGAAAATTCAACTCTCGTCGCGGATGGAGTCAAAATTGCACTGAGCTTGGTCTATATGTGGTGAAAAAACATATGATTGTAAGAGTGACAATTAAAAACGTGTCCGCGTGCTATAGCTCTATAGCTAATATAACTGTGTAGCTGAAATTATGAAGTATCATACCTTATAGTATATAACGTAAATTTGTTCTTAAATTTAAAGCATCAAGAAGTGTAAGAAGTCATTTCTTACACAATTGAAAATTGTAAGTGTAAGTGCAAGTAGATACACACACACACGGAGTAACGAGTACGTTGATATTGACAGTTTTGTACAACGTCACGCGGTTCATGCAACGCGTCTAATTTTCAACACGAAAAAGTATAGAAATAAAGTCATGATATATGTATGTTGTGGACCTTAATCTACCAAAATATTTGCTTTCATCAACCATAACAGTCGGATAGCACTAAATACAATCAATTTTAAGCGGAATGTTAGCCTGGTTTATGGTCAAAATAAAATGCATGCTGAATTAAAGAAGACATATAAGACTTTAAAGTACCTGTATATCGCCCTCCTGTAACCAGGCCAGATATTGATCTCGGCCCCATCGCGCTTGCCCTCAAGCGTGATCACATTCCAGCTTGGAACTAACAGTTTGTACGCACGTATGATCGTGCATATAAACACACGGTCCGCGCAAGGCATTTGGAACATCGCAATCACAGAACGTTATTGAATTGAACACAAAACGCAAGTGGCCTAATACTTTGACAATACAAATTTAGATCAAATTTCCATAATTTCGTAAATTTCACCAATCCATATCAAAATTAGAATTAACAACGTTGAACCCTGCAATTGGCTTTTTAGTTCAGGTCTTCCGCATCTGACTACTTCCACTTGTCAATGATGAAGTAGACATGCCGCTCATCCTGGTAGAACTCGATGCTGTAGATCCTTTTACATTTTCTGGTATTCCTAATGAGCGACGGACTCTGGCCTTCCACATGACACTCACTCGCCTGTTGCAGACAAAGGACCACATTATCACGGGGCCTTGCAGTGAATTGAGCACCAGAAACACGTACCACAGAGCAGGTATTTTTGCGTAGGGTACTATGAAGCCGATGATCCAGGTTAAGCCGATCCCTACGGATAACTGTAATGAGACAATGATGTTAAAAGATGTTAAGGCCGGAATATAGTTCAACGTTTAGCGTGATTTTGCCGTTGCGATAGTTTTGCCGCAGCATTACAACGTTTCTACAACGGCAAACGTTGAGGAGAAGAACCAAACCCCGAACAAAGCGAATATGTTTTGCGGAAAGTCATAGGCGGAAATGAATAGTTGCAGTGGAAAACCAAAAATCACTGCGGAGAACCGAAAACGCAAATAAAAATAACAGGGAAAATATTTTGCTGTAAACCTTTGACGAGCACGTACTATCATGATCATACAGAGCTTTTGTGTTACCGTTGAAAGGTACAAAGAAGTGAATTACAGCAGTGACACAGACAGCGGCAAAAGGCAGTCCCCAGCCATACACGGAATATTGATGAATGTTTGTAAAGAGCTTTTATCTAGGATGCGCTAGATCAAAGGCTAAAATATTAGTCCACGCAAAGACAACAATCCAAGCCAATTGCATGAGTAGAGCGACTGACAAACATACTGGGTAGATATTAAGACCAGTTCCTAAAAGAAGAAGCAACTGAGCAATCGACATTGCTAGTGATAAGCTAAGAATCGTTTTTCCGGGAACATTGCGTAACTGAAAAAATCAAATAACTTATGATGGTGATGAATAGAGCAGTAATAGAAATTGCGCAACCGAGTATATTTATAATGGTTTGCGTGTTGGAGTACTGAAAGTAATTCGCCTGATATTCGTATTCGTGAAGAAAGCTACAAATCTGAACTGTATTGTCTTCAAGAACTATCACTTCTTCTCTAGGTACGCGACGGCCACTAGCGATGTGTAAAAGTATATCATTGTTTTTTTTTTAACACAAGTCTCCACATACATAAACGACAGCCAGTGAAAAAATTTCACTGACCATCCAGGATTTGAACCTGGGACCTTCGGATCACCGGACCGATGCTCTGCCAACTGAGCTAATGAGTCAGATGGAGAAGAGCAATGATGTATATCATTGTTGTTACCGATCCATTCATATTCCACAGACTTCAGCTCGATGTATGCTGCACACGATAGTATGGTCTCGCATCGGAAGGCTTCCCGCATCTGGGTACTATTGGCGTAACAATTGGCGTAATAATGAGGAACAGAGCGGGACGTGGGCGTCAACTCAATTGATCCTTTATCGGTAGTCAAAATAAGCATGGTTGATTGATTAACGTTCTTTGTGGATATCTGTGACGCAGAGAATGTGATTAATCGTCGGTGTTCACCATTGCATATCCGTTCCAACATGGAGACGTTTTGGTAATTGCTCAATTCTATGAAACTGACAAGAAATGCCCTTTGATATTCGCCGATGCATTGATTAAGTAGTTCTTCCGATAGCAGACGCATGAGATTGTCATAAGAGTTATTAACAGGATACCCTGATGCTTCAAACATTATGTTTGTAACATTTGTTTGATCCAGACAATGATCAATGTTACTCAAGCTTGGTAAAGTTTCTCGTTGTGTCATCAGAACGTGAACATTATCTGACTGTATAACTATGTACTCTTCTACGACATGGGTCAGAACATCCTTCACATCTGACAGTTTGACACTAACATCAGCATATATATGAAACTCAAATCGCACAAACGTTTCGTTTATCAAGCGACCTCCATTATCATACATTTCTGCAAAAAAGGTGCCACCATTAAACCGGGAGTTACTGGGGCATATAATTTCGCGGCAAAGCCCGAGATACGGATCAACAATCTCCTCGTCCGCACACACAATTTCCGATGCCACGTATTTCTGTCCGTTTTCTCTCGTCAAACTCACAGATCCGCTGTCTGGAGAAAAGTCGAACAACACTTTGAAAGAGTTTTGTCCGAAATTCCAATTTGGTCGTTTACGTTGGCATCCAACATTGTTCTCCATGTATGATATGTTGTTGCATATTGCGCAGTGAGGATTCTTATAGTAGAAATCACCCACAAGAATAGGTGCCATGTGGCTCATACATGTGTCCATATGAGTAGAATTGGTTCCATCAGGGCACATGTAGATCATATCGTTCTTGCAGGCTCGAGGGAAGTAAATTTTAAAAGGTTCTCTATCCCATAGCTCGCGAAAATAAGCTTGGTATATGCACGTCGTCAACATGCAACTAACAAGTTCACTAGGACTTTGCAGCCTTATCAACGGATCCTTAATGCAATTAAACTCAAAGTCCCATGGCTGCAATGACGTCTCGTTGTAGCCCCAGCACAAGGCACAGAACCTGTTCTGATAATGAAGATTATCCACGAATACGGGGATAAAAGAAATTGGATCATCTTGAGAGGATATCGAACAGGCTTCTTTGAGATGTGGACTGGAATCATAATCGTCAGGGCATCTATCAATTAGAATAAATTCAACAGAATATTCAGTTGGAGCGATGCAGCGTTCATAGAGCGCAAGGTAACCCCATGACAAGATCACTTCTTCATAAGCGTCTTAGTTAATTGTGTTGTAGAGACTACGGTTTGGGTCAGTGATTCTTGTGTAGTTTTCTGCTGGTTGCTGCTTGCAGTAGATGGCGTAGTGAATACAGCTGTCACCATGAACTTCACAAAGGCCATCACATTTACATTTTTCATTAGAGTGGTGACTTTGTGAAAAAGAAATGGCATAAAAAATTTAGTAAGCATCAGGCAATGTCCATGGGAGTTAAAATTGAATTAGTAATAACAGTTCCATGAATATGTCAAAGAAAAAAACAAAAGATCAACGTTGCCCAAAAAACGTTTACGGTGGCTTAACCAGAAGGGAGACTGTTCATTCGAGAAAATATGTTCAGGTAAAATTGGGACGGAAAAATGAAAAATTAAATCGGTCCCTTTTGGATGCTTTTTCTAACCGGATACAATTTCTCAATGACCTGACCTTTGCCCCTCCTCAGAATGCCGAGACAACAGCGGAAAATACTATTACATCACAATCCTTGACGTGATTTTAAACATAAACTGGTATCTACGTGCGGCAGGAATGTGATAATTTTGCAGGATGAAGTTTTAACTCGTAAATACACAATTCTACTTAAATAAACGCATATGTTAATAACTGGTGGCATGAAAATAAAACCAGCTTGAAATTTTCATTATTAAGGAACTTTTACCGTATCCTGCGGTGGCGGAACGGTGTAAGACTTCGACTCATAATCGCGAGGTAGCTCTAGGTCGTTGGTTCGAATCCCCGAAGCGTCAAGGTGTTGTGCACTTAGGCAAGGCTATTCACCCTTATTATCTCTCCCAACCCAAGTAGACCAAGGGTATGGTAACACTACTTATTATAGGTTTGTTAATTGAAACTATATTTACTTACAGGAGCGGGTAGGATATTATTGAGAATTTAACTTTATTGTTTTAACAGCATACCCACTTTCATGAAAATGCACCCTTTACGCACACATATATAGAAAAACAGCTATTGTTACAACGACCAATGTAAAGACACAAGATGTGGTAATGTGTGAAAACCAAGATGACCACCCCCCCACCCTCCCCCTCCCGAAGCACCGGACTGACAATTACCTATTATTTCCTCTTACCTGTTGGTGTCGCAGTAACGCTGGCCGTTGTTGACATCTGCTCAGAAGTATTCATGAGAACATTTGTCTCAAACTCGTCAATTTGTGGAGAGGGTATGTTGGCAAGGGCAGTTGTATTTCCTGTAATGAATACAATAAATTGATTTTATATAAAGTAAACTATGTCTCCAACTGAATTCATCAAATATCATGACCATTTAGTTAATTTCAATTTGATTTCAACATATCAACAACAACAAATAAGTTTAAAATGCTACTATATTTAACATCAGTCATCTAAAACAATCATCACGATGGTATCTTACCTCTTCATCATACATTATAGGAGTAACATTACCATGGTTTAGAACTCTTTTGTGCTTATTAAAACCAAGAGCCACTAGGTCCAATCGTCGAGTCATAGCTACGTGGTCGTCGCAAGAGATATTCGAGCGTGCAATTGATAGTTAAATATGAGTGGCCAAGTGGACCAAAAAACGTGTAAGATTATACGTGTAACCTTACACGTGTAAGATGGTATCTTACGCGTGTAAGATGCCATCTTATACGTGTAAGAATGAAGCGGGATTCTTAAATTGTCGAATCACAGAGTCAGAAATCATAATCAACCAATCATCTTAGGCGTATTCATCTTCCACCAATGAAATCGGGCCATAGAATTTCTTATACGCGTAAGAATTGCCTGTTAGGGATGGGTGGTATTCCAATTTGACTGGTACGACGAGTGTCGAATAATCTCAACATCGATATCGATCTGCACCGCGGTAGTTTTCGCAAACGTGATTATTTTACCATCACCTCTTGAAATTTAATTATGGGTATTAATTGACTCCAGATAACTGAAAAAAGTAGCCAAAAAGTGAGATAAATCGGGATGTGGCCATGACGGACCAACAGTCGGAACAATTCCTGACATAGATTCGTTATAAAATACAGGACATTGTATCACTCATAAAAATTAAGAAAATGCCTCGTTTACGGGGGCACACCACTAAATCAATGCGCCATTTGTGTAACCCTAATGAGTTCCGGTAAAAAACAGAAACTTTTTGAGGTATTTTGGGCTGGTCTTTAGACTTATTAATCAGAAAGAGTGGCGAATTATAGCTTAAATAAAAGTGTAAAGCCTACATAAATTTGAGTCGCCAAAAAAGTCGCGTTTTTATAATTATTGAGAAAATAGGTCCGCGAATTAAAAAATGGCAGAATCGTGTTTGCAGTCTTGAGAGCATGTCAAAAACAGTGAGGGCGCTGTTCGCGGCCTCCTAGCGGGAAAACGAGATGGAAGAACCCCATACATTGAAACATATGTTAAACTTTCATCGATTTGCAATCGACTGGTCATCATAAAATATTTTAAAACGAGCCCAAAAGGCCTCAAAATGAGCAAAGAAAACCGGTGTTTTTACACGTGTTTCAATGGGAAGATTATTTAGTGGTGTGCGCCCTTACGATTTTGGTGACGAGCTCTCCTTATCCTCGGTACGCCGCCAATAATAGAGGTTGGGTTACCTCTTTTCAGCACCACAGAGCCAGCACCACAGAGCCACTCAGAGGCAGCACCACAGAACCGCCCGGTGTTTTTCATAGTACTGTTATATTGTACCGTACTGTTCATGATTCTAGAAGACTAGAATACTAGTATTCAACTTCAAGCGGGCCGGTTCTGTCATGCGGATTCTATACATTTTTGTAGGATAAGGGGGCTGGCATTTTCTTCGAAAGGGGGTGGGTCCCACTATACTGGGGGGTTGGGGGTCATAGAATTTTTAGACCAAAAATAGGGGGTGTTATAATTTTTTGGGGGGGGTATATAGAATTATTAAGGGCTGATGACTCGAAATTTTTGTACCCTGCGCGCGCATTCGTAATTTCACAATCAAAATGTGCATACAATCTATAGCTATAACCTAATGCTAAATTTTACCCGCTTCGCCTTCGTTACACTTACGATAAGAATCAGTAACACGATCCGCACACTTTCTTCGCTCTTAGCTTTTGGAGCGCTCCGCGTCTTAGTTCCGCCAATAAATAATTTGTCTTGACTCTGTATAGGTGGAAGGGGGGAGGGTCCTAAAAATAAAAAAATTTCGACCCAAGATGGGAGGGGGGGGGGTCGTAAAAATTTGTTGGCCGCAATAGGGGGGTTCATAAAAAATGACTTCGGTCACCGACATATTTGGGACCCCCTCCCCTTCCGAAGAAAATGCCAGCCCCCTAAAAGTTTGAAAGAACTGACCGCTGGCGGCTTGATCTGCATGCCCTATAGGCCTAAGGAGGGGGGGGGGGGTCACGTCACATTTAGGGGGTGTTGAACTAGCATTGATTTTTTTCAAATCATAGGCCTACTGATTCGACTTCGAGTGACATTGGCTCTTATTAGTCGTGCTGATTCTGTAGTAGGATTCGCTCTGTCGTGCTGATTTGCCTCTGTCATAGGTCTACCGATTCTCATCAATTTAGCTCTGTCGTGCTGATTCTGTAGGATTGGCTCTGTCATGCTGATTTTGTAGGATTGGCTCTGTCGTGCTGATTCTGTAGGAATGGCTCTGTCGTGCTGATTTTGTATGATTGGGCTCTGCCGTGCTGATTCTGTAGGATTGGCTCTGTCGTGCTGAGATCTGTAGGATTGGCTCTGTGCTGATTCTGTAGGCTCTGTCGTGCTGATTCTATAGGATTGGCTCTGTCGTGCTGATTCTGCAGGATTGGCTCTGTGCTGATTCTGCAGGATTGGCTCTGTCATGCTGATTCTGCAGGAATGGCTCGGTCGTGCTGATTCTGTATGATTGGCTCTGTCGTGCTGATTCTGTATGATTGGCTCTGTCGTGCTGATTTTGTAGGATTGGCTCTGTGGTGCTGATTCGGTAGGATTGGCTCTGTCGTGCTGATTCTGTAGGAATGGCTCTGTCGTGCTGATTCTATAGGATTGGCTCTGTCATGCTGATTCTGCAGGATTGGCTCTGTGCTGATTCTGCAGGATTGGCTCTGTCGTGCTGATTCTGTAGGATTGGCTCTGTCGTGCTGATTCTGTAGGAATGGCTCTGTCGTGCTGGTTCTGTAGGATTGGCTCTGTCATGCTGATTCTGTAGGAATGGCTCTGTCGCTGATTTTGTAGGATTGGCTCTGTCGTGCTGATTCTGTAGGATTGGCTCTGTCGTGCTGATTCTGTAGGATTGGCTCTGTCATGCTGATTCTGTAGGAATGGCTCTGTCGTGCTGATTCTGTAGGAATGGCTCTGTTGTGCTGATTTTGTATGATTGGCTCTGCCATGCTGATTCTGTAGGATTGGCTCTGTGCTGATTCTGTAGGCTCTGTCGTGCTGATTCTGTAGGATTGGCTCTGTCGTGCTGATTCTGTAGGATTGTTTCTGTCATGCTGATTCTGCAGGAATGGGTCTGTCGTGCTGATTTTGTAGGATTGGCTCTGTCGTATTGATTCTGTAGGATTGGCTCTGTCGTGCTGATTCTGTATAGGATTGGCTCTGTTGTGCTGATTCTGTAGGATTGGCTCTGTCGTGCTGATTCTGTAGGATTGGCTCTGGATCGTGCTGATTCTGTATAGGATTGGCTCTGTTGTGCTGATTCTGTAGGATTGGCCCTGTCGTGCTGATTCTGTAGGATTGGCTCTGTCGTGCTGATTCTCTAGGATTGGCTATGTCGTGCTGATTCTATAGGAATGGCTCTGTCGTATTGATTCTGTAGGATTGGCTCTGTCGTGCTGATTCTGTATAGGATTGGCTCTGTCGTGCTGATTCTGTAGGATTGGCTCTGTCGTGCTGATTCTATAGGAATGGCTCTGTTGTGCTGATTCTGTAGGATTGGCTCTGTCGTGCTGATTCTGTAGGATTGGCTCTGTCGTGCGGATTCTCTAGGATTGGCTCTGTCGATGTCGTGCTGATTCTATAGGAATGGCTCTGTCGTAGTGATTCTGTAGGATTGGCTCTGTCGTGCTGATTCTGTATAGGATTGGCTCTGTTGTGCTGATTCTGTAGGATTGGCTCTGTCGTGCTGATTCTGTAGGATTGGCTCTGTCGTGCTGATTCTGTATAGGATTGGCTCTGTTGTGCTGATTCTGTAGGATTGGCTCTGTCGTGCTGATTCTGTAGGATTGGCTCTGTCGTGCTGATTCTCTAGGATTGGCTCTGTCGTGCTGATTCTATAGGAATGGCTCTGTGGTGCTGATTCTGTAGGATTGGCTCTGTGGTGCTGATTCTGTAGGATTGGCTCTGTCGTGCTGATTCTGTAGGAATGGCTCTGTCGTGCTGATTCTGTAGGATTGGCTCTGTCGTGCTGATTCTGTAGGATTGGCTCTGTCGTGCTGATTCTGTAGGATTGGCTCTGTCGTGCTGATTCTGTAGGAATGGCTCTGTCGTGCTGATTCTGTAGGATTGTTTCTGTCATGCTGATTCTGTAGGATTGGCTCTGTCGCTGATTCTGTAGGATTGGCTCTGTCGTGCTGATTCTGTAGGATTGGCTCTGTCATGCTGATTCTGTAGGATTGGCTCTGTCATGCTGATTCTGCAGGAATGGCTCTGTGGTGCTGATTCTGTAGGATTGGCTCTGTCGTGCTGATTCTGTAGGATTGGCTCTGTCGTGCTGATTCTGTAGGATTGGCTCTGTCATGCTGATTCTGTAGGATTGGCTCTGTCGTGCTGATTCTGTAGGATTGGCTCTGTCGTCACGTGCTGATTCTGTAGGAATGGCTCTGTCGTGCTGATTCTGTAGGATTGGCTCTGTCGTGCTGATTCTGTAGGATTGGCTCTGTCGTGCTGATTCTGTAGGATTGGCTCTGTCATGCTGATTTTGTAGGATTGGCTCTGTGGTGCTGATTCGGTAGGATTGGCTCTGTCGTGCTGATTCTGTAGGATTGGTTCTGTCATGCTGATTCTGTAGGATTGGCTCTGTTGTGCTGATTCTGTACTGATTGGCTCTGTCGTGCTGATTCTGTAGGATTGGCTCTGTTGTGCTGATTCTGTAGGATTGGTTCTGTCATGCTGATTCTGTAGGATTGGCTCTGTCGTGCTGATTCTGTAGGATTGGCTCTGTCGTGCTGATTCTGTAGGAATGGCTCTGTCGTGCTGATTCTGTAGGATTGGCTCTGTCGTGCTGATTCTGTAGGATTGGCTCTGTCGTGCTGATTCGGTAGGATTGGCTCTGTCGTGCTGATTCTGTATAGGATTGGCTCTGTCATGCTGATTCTGTAGGATTGGCTCTGTCATGCTGATTCTGTAGGATTGGCTCTGTCGTGCTGATTCTGTAGGATTGGCTCTGTTGTGCTGATTCTGTAGGATTGTTTCTGTCATGCTGATTCTGTAGGATTGGCTCTGTCATGCTGATTTTGTAGGATTGGCTCTGTGGTGCTGATTCTGTAGGATTGGCTCTGTCGTGCTGATTCTGTAGGATTGGCTCTGTCGTGCTGATTCTGTAGGATTGGCTCTGTCATGCTGATTCTGTAGGATTGGCTCTGTCGTGCTGATTCTGTAGGATTGGCTCTGTCGTGCTGATTCTGTAGGATTGGCTCTGTCGTGCTGATTCTGTAGGATTGGCTCTGTCATGCTGATTCTGTAGGATTGGCTCTGTCGTGCTGATTCTGTAGGATTGGCTCTGTCGTGCTGATTCTGTAGGATTGGCTCTGTTGTGCTGATTCTGTAGGATTGTTTCTGTCATGCTGATTCTGTAGGATTGGCTCTGTGGTGCTGATTCTGTAGGATTGGCTCTGTCATGCTGATTCTGTAGGATTGGCTCTGTCGTGCTGATTCTGTAGGATTGGCTCTGTTGTGCTGATTCTGTAGGATTGTTTCTGTCATGCTGATTCTGTAGGAATGGCTCTGTCATGCTGATTCTGTAGGATTGGCTCTGTGGTGCTGATTCTGTAGGATTGGCTCTGTCGTGCTGATTCTGTAGGATTGGCTCTGTCGTGCTGATTCTGTAGGATTGGCTCTGTCGTGCTGATTCTGTAGGATTGGCTCTGTCATGCTGATTCTGTAGGATTGGCTCTGTCGTGCTGATTCTGTAGGATTGGCTCTGTCGTGCTGATTCTGTAGGAATGGCTCTGTCGTGCTGATTCTGTAGGATTGGCTCTGTCGTGCTGATTCTGTAGGATTGGCTCTGTCGTGCTGATTCTGTAGGATTGGCTCTGTCATGCTGATTTTGTAGGATTGGCTCTGTGGTGCTGATTCGGTAGGATTGGCTCTGTCGTGCTGATTCTGTAGGATTGGTTCTGTCATGCTGATTCTGTAGGATTGGCTCTGTTGTGCTGATTCTGTATGATTGGCTCTGTCGTGCTGATTCTGTAGGATTGGCTCTGTTGTGCTCATTCTGTAGGATTGGTTCTGTCATGCTGATTTTGTAGGATTGGCTCTGTGGTGCTGATTCTGTATAGGATTGGCTCTGTCATGCTGATTCTGCAGGAATGGCTCGGTCGTGCTGATTCTGTAGGATTGGCTCTGTCGTGCTGATTCTGTATGATTGGCTCTGTCGTGCTGATTTTGTAGGATTGGCTCTGTGGTGCTGATTCGGTAGGATTGGCTCTGTCGTGCTGATTCTGTAGGATTGGTTCTGTCATGCTGATTCTGTAGGATTGGCTCTGTTGTGCTGATTCTGTATGATTGGCTCTGTCGTGCTGATTCTGTAGGATTGGCTCTGTTGTGCTGATTCTGTAGGATTGGTTCTGTCATGCTGATTTTGTAGGATTGGCTCTGTGGTGCTGATTCTGTATAGGATTGGCTCTGTCATGCTGATTCTGCAGGAATGGCTCGGTCGTGCTGATTCTGTAGGATTGGCTCTGTCGTGCTGATTCTGTATGATTGGCTCTGTCGTGCTCACGGTTGTTTGATGGGATCATTTATTAGTTTTTCAAACAAAACATCATGTACAGCCAAATTTTAGGCTTAAACAGCTAAAAGTGATATCATGTTATTGTATACAGATGCTTTTGAGTCATTCTCAACTTTAATTTCCCGTCTTTTACAAAATTATTCACTTTTATAGTACTTTTTAAAGCTTTTTCGGATATAAAATGTATCTATTAATGACAAAATTGGTGGCGCTATTTAGTTACTGGAAATTACTCTTTCAAGCTTTTAATACAAATAATTCCTTGTATTGTTTGATAAAATATGTTTATAAAATTTCCTTGTTGCTCATTTCACCTATTCCAGCTGTTTTAATGGCAGTATTAATCACCTAACCCTTGCAAATAAAGAAATTTGATTTAGGATAAATAGCGCCATCTATAGGTTGCATTTAGTTAATAATGAAGCCAATTCTATATACATCAAACAACCGTGTGCTGATTCTGTAGGATTGGCTCTGTCATGCTGATTCTGTAGGACCGGTTCTGTCGCTGGTGCTGGTGCTGGCGACGGATACAATACTGGCAGTGGCGTAGCGTCCTTGGGGCATGGGGGAGCAGGGGGCACGTGCCCCCTCCCCCCAATCGAACTGAAAATGAGAAAATTGCCAAAAATGGCTTGTGCCCCCCATCAGACTCGATTCCCCCAGTCATGGTCGGTGCCCCCCCCCCCAATATGATGACCCACGCTACGCCACTGATTACTGGCGAACATGGGCGTTTTGATCATGGGGGCGGCTGTGGCATAGCCAGCACTTCAGAAGGTGGGCTAAGAGGGGGGGTGCAAGGCAGCTTTCAAGAGGGTAAACTTTGACGAAAATGGGCTAAAAAGTACAAAAAAGCATCCGGGGGGAGCAAGACTTCTCAAAAGGGGGTGGGGTGGCAACTGCATTAACCTTTTCTCCATTTTGTCTCCTCTTTTTTCCATTTCTCTTCTCTTTCTCTCCCCCCCCCACCTTTCTCTTTTTTTTCCTTTCTTGTCAGTCAATAAAACTGGGGAGGGGAGCTTTGATTATTTTAGGAAGTGCTTGAAGGTGGGTCCTCGGCTCAAAAGCCTGTGAAAATTACTGCGGGCTTGTTGATACGCAGGGCTCGTGACATTTTTGTCAGTATTTAAAGCGCCTGTCACACTACACCGGATCGGTCTTCCGTACAAGAAACGGATGTTATTTTAGTAAATCCGTTGTTGTTTGTCAATGTTCGTTATGTCCTACTATCATCCGCCAAATGCGTTTCGTGTAAGGTGGTGTTCGTCTAGACTTCTCAGTAGTCCACTTGCCCATTTTGCATACTCTGGCTATTATAATACATGCATAAAACTCTGATTTATATTGATTTGTGTGCAACTGATAGATTTTCACATCTGTATCTGATCTTTTCAGTCACCGCACTCCCTTTGTTTGTTAGCTTCGGATTTTCGGGGTTCGCTATCAATAAACTGGTAGATTCCAAAATCAGAATTTTTCAGTATTAAAGTGAGCCATTATAATTATGCAAGATAGTGTTGCATTCAATTACTTTTATTGTTACTAATCATCTGGTGTTTTTTTTAAACTCTGTATGACCATTTTACTATTAAATGCTTTAATTTTAATAAACATCAGTATAAATTTTGAGTTCAACGAAATGGGTTCATCATGACTAATAATAACATATCTTTAATAAAATTCGACTATGGCATAGTCTAGTGTTCGTCAAGTCCTTCGGCAAGTTTTGTGCATGAACAGGTGGAAAACATCATGATACGCCTCACTGGATCGGCCCTACGTACAAGAAACAGATTGTATTTTAGCAAATCCGTTAGTATTCGTCAATGTTCGTTTTATGTTCTTTTTATATCCTGCTATTGTCCCCGTCAAATGCGTTTCGCGTTAGATGATGTTTGTTTAGTCCGTCGACACTCCGTTCAAGAAAACGGAGTGTGCCGGATACACATGTTCGGAAGTTGTCCGAGGTGTGTTCGTACTGTCCTGTATATATTCCCTGGGTTTGTTCGTTATTCTTTAGTTTATATACCGCAGGTGTTCTGGAGGTTTCGCAGGTGTTTATGTAGGCCTATGGCGAACATGTGCATCGATCATGGGGGGGGGGGCACTTTCTGAAGGATGTGGGACGCAATATCAAATTCCCCCAGTAGTGACTGACAAGTAGGGGAAAGGAGAGAAATAAAAAAAAGAAAGTGAGAAAAATTGAAGAGAGAAGAGAAGAGAAAAAGTTAAATTGCACGTAATTTAGTAGGCCCATGTTAGTGCATTAGTATTGGGTGAGGGTAGAGGACGCGATATCAAATTCCTCACAGTTATAGTGATTGACAAGAAAGAAAAAAAAGAACAGAAAATGTTAAATTGCACGTTAATGAGTAGGCCCAGGACAGTAGCTAAGTATAGGCCTGCAGTGATTATTATAGGCAGTGCATGCTTAAAGGTGGGTCCTTGGCCCAAAGGCCTGCAAAAATTACTGCCGGTCCGTCGATATGCAGGGCCCGTGACATTTTGTCACCATATTTAGTATTTAAGACGGACTTAGGTCTATTAGGCCTACTGACTTTAACATATCAATCCATGCATGCTTTACCTGAAATTACGAGTCTGAAGTCTTATATCTAAGTGTCAGTGGACCAGTGTAACATTTTAAATTGTGCAAATTCAGTTCGGGCCTTTTAGTGTTTATTTCAGACAATAATAGTGTAAAAATGATGCAAAAAAAACAATTTTCCAAATTTTCCATTTTTAAAACTAAATTTTTACACAATAGGCCTAATAATGTAAATACAGTCCCCAAGCAAATGGCTTCAATTAGACCTTCCTTTTTTGCTTCTGCTTTGGACATCCACGCGTTATGTTGAAAACTTTTCAATGGCTTCAATTAGGCTTTCGTTTCACCAATTTGCGGCTTTTTCAAACTAAAATAGTATAACAGTGCTAAAATTGATCCACAAATATATTAAAATGGCTTCAATTGGGCCTTCATTGTCCAAAGGTTTCTCATCTCTATTGCCCCCCGGACGCTGGTTGCCCTGATATGTAAGATTTGTAGCACTGTACTTTTTAACCCATTTTTGACCATTTTGGTCAAAGTTTTTCTAAAAAAGTTGTCTTTCCCCACTTTGTCCACCCTCTGAAAAAGTGCTTGCTACGCCACTGGCTCAAACACCCTCTCTTCCCCCACTTTTCTGATAGGGTCGATGTCCCTGCTGGTGCCACATGGGACGGATTCGTCGGTCATTTATCGGACGTTATACGATCGGATATAAGACGCCTGCAGGATTAGTAGTAGCCACAAGCATTGAGAGACGAACAAGAATCGGACCCCCAAATCCGGTCATTTGTCGGACGTTGAACGATCGGATATACATTTGTAAGACGCCTGCAGGATTATTAGCGGCTACAACGTATAGAGAGACGAACGGGAATCGGACCCCAAATCCCACCGAATCTCCTGCCGGACTGGTGATTTTTCCACCGGATAAAATATTTGTGTATACCATGATCATGATGATACGGTGATGTTCGTCGTAGTGTGACAGAGCCATAAGACGGACTTAACGCCTATACTGACTTCAACAGCTTTCAACATCAATCCATTATCCATGCATGCTTGACCTGCAATAGTGCGACTTTTGCGAGTCTGAAGTTTGATACATGTATTAAAGTGTCAGTGGGGATAACAATTTTACATTTTGCAAATTGGGTTCGGGCCCTTTTGAGCGGCCCAAAGGCCTTCATTTTCTTTTGTCACATCCCCTCAGACACTCCCTTGCGTCGTGGCCATTATTTACCAAATTCCCCCCAAGTGGCGTAGTAGCCAGTGTGTGGGCCGGTGCCCCCCCCTCCCGTTCATCATTGCCGTCGGTTCATCTTAGGCCGTCGGTAGACAACGGGCCTTGGCTAAAAAATGTGGGTCAACAATAGACAAGTTTGCACATGGTCGCTCAAATACTACAAATCTTGGATATGTCTCTTCCTTTTAGGCTGTTTACGCACATTTAAGGCCCCCTAAGGATATTGATATAGGCCTATAAACGCTGTGAACCCCCCCTTTTACCCCTCCCCACCCCCCGACCGCACTGGCCAATAATATTTCCGTCGGTACATTTACAAATTGTGCACCAAAATCGGGCTAAGACACTGACCCCCCACCCCCCACTGGGACAGATTCGCCGGTCATTTGCCTGAACGATAAGCCTACAAAAAAATTGATGGATGCCACTCATTTTGATACACCCTGTATAGGCTTTTAAGCCTGATTTGAGCATTTTGTTTGAGCCTTGTCTCAGAGTCGTATACCCAAGTGTATCTCCTCCCGGGGGGGGGGGGCACTCCCACTTATCCAAGTGACAATAGCCTGGTAATTGACCTCTCTGTGTGTGAGTGAGCATGTATACGCCATGAGGTCGTCTGCTTTTAGACTGCCATCCACGAGTGAGTGCAGCTAGCTTACGCTGCGCTATAGTTCGGCACATATAAAATCAGAATTTTTGTCAGTTTTTGAGTTCAAGACGCACGATTCTTTCTCCAGACGCAAGCTAACGACTATCATATCCGTTCAACACATTCGTTCAAGTGCAAGGACGAAATCTGGCTTCTTTAGAATAAATCAATTACGGGAGATATTTATCATTTTCTACCCCGGTATCTAAAGATTTATCGTCTGAATAATAAATTGTGCATAGCACATTCACGTGTAGGCCCTATCGATCCCGGGTATTGATTTTAGTATCTCTGCTGTACCAAGTAATTATTAGCCAGGCGATGTCGGTGTGTGCACCCCCCCTTGGCCGTTCCAAAAATCTTTGCCCCCTTTTGACGTGCCAAAAACCTTTGGCCCTCCCTTTGGACGTGGTAAACACTCTTTGCCCCCCCCTTACACATGCAAGATTTTGGGGAACCCGAATTTAAAACCCTTGTCTTATCATAATACTTAAAAATAGGTAGTCAAAAATGACCCTTAAAGGCTTAATGTACGATTTGCTTCAAATTTTAAATTTGTCATTATATCCTCATAATGCTGAAATAATACTAGTAATAATGATCGGGAATGGTTTCTGTCCATTTTGAGCTGAAATAACGAGGTAACATGAAAGAAACACTGCTTGTTATTTTGGCCGTTTAACACGCAGTTCTATGGGCGGACATAAAGTCATAATTAAAAATTATGACTTTATGTCGAACTTTGCTCTGTTTACCTACAAACACAACAAATTTGGCTGATTCCATTTAGGTGCAAGTTGTGACATGTGTAAACATTACAAATATGCCAAAAAATCAGGTTTGAAAAAAATTAACCAAATTCATATTATAAGATCGTACATTATGACTTTAACTATGCACCAAACCCATAAAATGCGAGCGCAGCGAGCAGGAAATTGCTTATTTGAACGTGTTCCTAATGTTTCCTACACCTTTTAGGGCATAATATAGAAACTGACATTGCCCAAAATATACCGGTATGTGCCAAACTTCCTTGCCCCCCTTTCGACCTGCCAAAATCGATTGATTCCCCCCCCTTCGACCTGCCAAAAATGCTCCCCCCATTTTGGCCTGCCAAATAATCTCCCCCCCCCCCTATAATTCACCACCCTGGGGTACACATAATTATTGCACCACACCTTACTTTCATGTAGGCACTATAATAATGTGTATTTCAATGGGACTTTATTTAGTGGTGTGCGCCCTGGAACACGGTGGCTCTGTGGTGCTGCCTCTAAGTGGCTCTCTCGTGCTGGCTCTCTCGTGCTGGAAAAGAGGTAACCATTACTGCAATAATATCACGTATCGTCCATCACTAAAATCCAAATCTTACACGTATAAGAAGTCGTGGATGTTACAAATCACAAAACGTCTTTACATATTATTGGTTGAAGTTTGCTACGCATGAGATGATTGGTTGTTTGTGATTTCTTACTCTGTGATTCGTCAATTTAAAAATCCCGCTTCATTCTTACACGTATAAGATGCATTCTTATACGTATAAGATGCAATCTTATGCGTATAAGATGCAATCTTACACGTGTAAGATGCAATCTTATGCGTATAAGATGCAATCTTACACGTGTAAGATGCAATCTTATGCGTATAAGATGCAATCTTACACGTGTAACCTTACACGTTTATCTTACGCGTTTTTTGGACCACTTGGCCATTCATAGTTAAAAGTGTATAAACTCCTCAAATTATCAGCACTTTTACGAGTCCATTATGATTTTTTAAGTACATACACAATGAGAGAGCGTAAAACATACCATCTCAGAGCAGACTGTTTACACTCTTGTATGCTGAATGAAAAATAGTAGGGCTCAAATAAAGCAAGTTGGTGCATACCTGTGACCATATAGTGTACTGGTTGAAACATCGTTATGAATTCGGCAGACGGCCGAATCGAGATTCGGCTTTTGGTAAATTCAATTTACGCATGCATTATTTTTGAATTAGAGAACAAGGGATCTATGCTTTACCTATAGAGGGCAGCATATCGATTTTTTAAGGAACTCGTCATTGACCGCACTGCGATGCACCGTTAGCTAACCCTGTATGTCGCCCTCTTTTGATTACATAATTATGCTGTTATCATCTTAACCTCCGTTAAAAAATCGATATGCTGCCCTCTATTATGTACAGCATTGATCCCTTGTTCTCTAATTCAAATGTAATGCATGCGTAAAATAAATTTACCAAAAGCCGAATCCGGATTCGGCCGTTTGACGAATTCATAACGATATGTTGTAAAACTATTACATTTTACCTACACATGCAACTATAATACATTTGACATGATTCATCTATAAAATTAATGTAAACGCTGTTAACTTACCTTCGTCATGATATGTTGTCACGGTTGTTTGATGTGATCATTTATTTGTTTTTCAAACAAAAGATCATGTACAACCCAAATTTTAGGCTTAAAATGCTAAAAGCTGTATCATGCTAATGTATACAGAATGCTTTTGAGTCATTTTCAACTTTAATTTCCTCTTATTTAGAACATTATTCACTTTCACAGCATTTTAAAAGCTTTTTCGATAAAAAAATGTTTCTATTTATTGCAAGATTGGTGGCGCTATTTAGTTACTGAAAATTACTCTTTCAAGCTTTATGATAAAAAGCGCCACCTATAGTTGGCATTTACTTAATAATGAAGTCAATTCTATATACATCAAACAACTGTGTTGTAGGAGTAACATTGCCATGGCTTAATAACACCAAGAGCAGCTTGGTCCAAATAAATCGCCGAGTCACTGATACGTACATGGTCTTCCCAAGAGATCTTCGCGCGCGCGGTCAATCAGTAAAAGTATATAAAATGTTTGTAAACTTCCTAAAGGCGTAGGCAAACCCCCGCATACAAGTACAAACAGGGTACTCATTGGTTTAGCAGTTCTGGCGGTATGACTACAATATTTGAAAACATCTCAGAGCAGGCTATTGCACGCTTGTATGTTGAATGGAAAGTAGTAGAACGCATATAAAGTAGTTGTAGCCGTTTGACGGGTAAACCTTCCAACTCAACTGGAATTACTCGTAATTTGATTTACACCCGAATCAAACATTCTTCGATATTCTACTTTCAACAGCAGCCCTAGTAATTTAGTTGCTTCCATTGTCGGTATCATTGTTAACTTAATTTTACTTGACCGGGTCGGTGAGCGTGCGCGCACATATCTAATCAACGGTGGTATAAAATTCAATGGCGAACTCGACCAATTTCTACACCGGGTTTATACATCCCTCTTTGAATGTTAATCAAATATCGCTACATTCTCATTGGATGGAACTGATCATTTATCGTATGTGCGTGATTGAAGACGGGTACAATAAAATCTGTACCAAAATTGGTGATGTCTTCTGAAGGCACACAGTGCAGACACCGCAAGAAACTGATAACACTTTGACTTGAATTGATAAAGAAAATTCTTGCTATATAAATAATGAAAAGAAAACACCATCATGTATTGTAATTTTGCATGCAGCCTTCCCACAAAAGACCATACTAATGAACATGTAAAATATTCGGTAATAGTCGGTGCAATATGATAATGGAAGACATTCAGGCAACTTTTATTTTGTGAGATAATGTTGCTTTTATGCAGTATTTATCAAATATTTCCTCATAAAGTTTCATCAGCAATATCTCAACTTCTGACTGTTCGAATCCATTCCGTGTCTTTTGGGATGTAATCTATTGTTATACACAATGGAACGCGGAACGCGGTTCAACCACCGACAACCACCAGTCAACCGGTGGTCGAGTTTTGATTTCACCCTTTACTCTAAACAAGCAAACCTAATAGTTGTATGTGTGTTATTTTAACAAATTCAAAATTTGTCCAATTCAATTCTAGATATTCTTGTTATTCAATTGATTTTTTTTTATTGACAATTTTACTAACGGTTGGCCTGATAATGGAAAAAGGGTAACTCGCGTCAATGTAAGCGATTTTCATTTATTGAAAAAATGTAGTTTCGAGATAGAAATGATGTTGAAAAATTCTATACAGATTCAATCAATTCAAAATTGAAATTACAATTATATCCTGCAATTTGACACTTTACTTCAAATCGATGTATTTCCGAAGAAATCTTGCAAAAACACCACCTTGTTACAGGCTACCACTTGATCGATATTTTACACGACACGGGAGTTTTGGGTAGTCATAGAATGAAATCGGAATAAATTCGGAAGGTTTTCTGTATCCACCAGGACATGCACTCGGCCGTTGTTTCGGGATGCCTGACCAGAATGCAATTCACGCGTACCAGAGTATTGGCTTGCTAATTATGCTAATAATTCACAATTACGCTAAAAGTGTTCCCGTTTCCTCACATACAGCCTGTCTCAAAAAATATTGTGCAAGTGAAAAGCGCCCTCTATGGCAATTAGAAAATACCGTTGTGACATGATGCTTACATCAACGTCAAGGGCATAGTCTTAGCTCTCAAATGCCGTTTACTCTGTTCAATTTGCTCTTTTTAATCTCGAGATATGTATAGTTATTCCAACGAAAGGGTAAAATCACAATTGTGCCACTTTTACTAGGGAATAGGGCTGTACATGTAAATCAATGATAGCTGATGTTGATGCGTCTAATGCACTCCACCTTCGGGGCTCGTGCATTAGACGCATCAACACCAGCGCGCGTGCATTATTTTGTCTAATTTCATTAGTTTGTCAAATTTCATGAACTTGTCAAAGTTCATTAACCTATAAGTGTGCAATATTTATTTGTCTTTTAACATATCTTGTTAATGACAAAGAGAACAGTATGGTAAAATCATTGACATGCACATGTATTTAACTTTACAGCAGAATGTGAAATATTAATTTATCGTTTAATTTGTCGTAAGTGGAAAAAGATAGTCATTATACCTTTATCATGATAAAACATTAAAAACAATTTTGTATTGTTGTGTAATTGATGCATTCTTTTGATTTCACGAAGGAACTCTTGATAAACTTGATGCTATCATTGATTTACATGTACAGCCCTCTTCCCTAGTAAAAGTGGCACAATTGTGATTTTACCCTTTCGTTGTTAAGTAAGCATATCTCGAGATTGAAACAAGCAAATTGAACAGACTAAACGGTATTTGAGAGCTATGACAATGCCGATGATATATGACGTTGATATAAGCATTATGTCACAGCAGTATTTTCTAATTGCCACAGAGGGCGCTTTTGACTTGCACAATTTTTTTTGAGACAGGCTGTAGATGGATAAAGGGGACAATATTTGACAGGGTATGTAAGTTGGAAGAGAATCCATATCCTAAACAGATAGGGTTGCCCCCCTTTAATGAGTTATGTACCTTTGTTGTTTCAGCCCTCTTTACAACATAACTCAAGAACCACTGGTCCTACCAAAGTATATCTGTGATATTTGAAGCTCTATACCATTCGCAAGCTACTGTGAACTACCAAATCGCAACAGTTTAAAATAGTTGCTAACTTTAATATTTCATATCATTATAATGAAGTAACTACAGGGGTCTACAACAATGCAAAAACAAAGAAGCGGATGACGTACGGGTCAAGAAAGAGTTCGTTCCATCATCGTCCTGTGCGTATAGCTGAAACCCACATTTTAGAGCACTTCCCAGGATTTTTTTTATCAACTTATTTTTCCATAGTTATAGTTCTGAACAAATTACAAATCCATGTGAGAAACTTGGTTTCTTTTGGGATTTAAGGTAACAATGAACTTTAACATAGGCATAGATTCAGATACATCGTTACTGGTCTTCATTCCCGACTGGCGCGATTTGCATCAACCCCAGTATCCTGATCTTGTGGCTGCAGTTGAGATTGGCGGGTAGTACCCGTTGGTTGCGTTGGCTGCAATGTACTTACATTAATCTCAGCTTTACTGCTACATTTGATGACTCTCCAAAATGATTGACGATATTTCGGATTAGTTAATCCATATATGATTGGATTAACCGTGCTGTTGATGCATAATGCCCCGAGCACTACAGCTACCATAGTGTCGATCCAATCGTGGTGATCTACTTTACCATGTATGGACAACAACACATAAACTTCTAGCACTCTGTAAGGTGCGAGACACACAAAGAATACGACTCCATTGACGATGAGCATGGCCACTATCCGACTGTTGGGCTTCTTCTCGTAGTTGCTTTTACTCCCGGGATGCACCCGATTGTTTAATTGTACTATTATCTTATAGTACATGTATATGCTAACAACAACCGCCAGAAGAAAATAGCAGAGCATCAGACCTCGAGCGAATCCTACGAAGAAGGGATGCACCGGCTCACATCGAGGTAAGATAATAGGAAATGTGTGGTAAGGTTCTCTATCCGGCCATAACACGCACAGTTTACGCACTGTGCCGAACAATGGAGCTGAAACGGCACCCAGGATAGTTGAGACTGCCCATGACGTTATTACAAAGTATTTGGTGCGTTGCATGCCGCTAACAAGGCGATGTTGAATGGGGTAGCAGATAGCCATGAATCGCTCAAAGCCGACTAATGTCACCAGATTCATAGAAGTGTAGACTGCTACAAACTGCAGGAATGTTACAAATGCACAGACCTCACCTGTCGTGTACGCGATATGTTTAATTGGAGAGTGAGCATGTTCGTAGAATTGTTCTACCGTGATCAGGAGTATCAATGCGATATCACAACATGCCAGGTGTGAAAGATAATAGTTAGTTACTGTTCGCATTTGCTCTATTCGTAGCAAGACAATCAAAAACAAGGTATTTGTCAAAACACCAAAGGCAAGAATAAAGGGATAAAGGATTAGTGCAGTAAGACGTGCACTTTTGGTTCGCAACAAGGGTCCGATTTCTTCTTCTGTGGCATTTTGATAGAATTGAGTATTACCCTCAGTACATACGGATGAAAGATTGCCCCAAATGGTTTGACCAGTAGCGTTGAAAGGCATTTTAAGTAGAAGAACTTCGACTTCCAAAAATGCAAGTAAAAATACAAGATGTGACTGCTGAACATGAGCCAAAATTCTTTTATTATTGTCACTGGAAGTATAATATTGCAATAATAAAGCATATAGCGGTACACGTTTCCAACCTAAACAAAAAGAAAAATGGAAATGCAATAGTCAACACAAATATACGCAGCCAATTCAATTTGAGTTTAAATCAAATTGTGTTTCAGGTTGAAAAAACAAATTATTAAAAACAAGCAAACAACCTTGACAAGCAAAGCAAATATATTGATTTTTCAAAAATGTGAAAAGTTCGCGAACGTTCAATAATTTATTAAGTCAGTTCAGTCATGAGTCTCTTTAAGCAGCTGAAGCAGGCAAACAGTTTTCACTTTTTGTTGATTTTTTGTTAATAGTCCATCAGTCAGCATACTGTCACATCTGGTACTCCCCGGCGCTGCTGTTATTCTGGTGCTGGGTGCATCTTCAAGACGTTATGGTGCTGTGTGGAGCAGTTTATTCTGTATGATGTTGAGAGGCTTGTGGTAACTCTGGATCCATAACTTTCTGCCAGGTGTAGGGATGAAATCTTTTCAATCCATATCATGCTGCTGGAAGCTCCTTTTCGATTTGAGCATATCTAGTCTCAGAGTAGGGATGACCAATGAACCATCAACTTGATTAGAACACTCCCATAGACATGCAGGGAGCTCAACTGTGCACTGCTTGCACAGACATTTCTAAATTGAGCTCATTCTTTTATTTTTCATAATTTTCCTGTAAAAATTGGAGATGTTAATGCCAATTATATTTTGTAACTATCCTGCAAATTACAGCAACATAACTTATTTTGTTTTTCTGTAAGTGTGAGTCAAAATTGGTCCATCGCCACAGTGCGCTTAATTGCCAGTGACCAAGTGCAGCACTGCTCAGAATGGCACAAAATATTCAGATGACTAAGATCAGGTGAACACCTTGACCTACTGAGCTGTAATTTGGCAGAGTTGTCGTTATTACCTCTATCATACCCTCTGTAAAAAGGTTAAAAAAATGGACAAGTAGATCTTGAGTTAAAAAATTAAATCGCCAGCTTCCCTTTGGAATTTCCATACACCTTTCGAATCATGTTAAATAGACACCTTTCTGAACATAAATGTGAAGTTTCGTGCTCATTTGTTGTATTTTTCACCTGATCTCAACCCTAAACATTTTCTTATATTTATACCATCTGCACTGACTTGCTGCTATACACGCACAGGAGCCGTACTTTTAAAATACGCGCCTAATCAATAATGAGTCTTTCACTCCATTGTTAAAGTACTGTGCTCCCTGTAGCATATGGAGTGACCAGGTCCTAGAGTGTGATGGTTTTGTAGCAGATGACAGTATTCATTCAAGCCTATCAAGGTCAGTTATTAGCCACTTGCTGAATGGCTGAGCATTATCAGCTATCAAAGAGATACCTTATGCTGCTGCCAATCACAATAGAGGTTAAACATTTTGTTAAAACCCCAGAAATGATATCAGGACAAAGCTGTGCATTTTGGTACTTGATTGTTTGGATTCCTATGTTGAAAATCTCTTGTAGTACATTAGTATTTTTCTTATGTGTAGTGTATATTGTTGTGGAAAAAAAGTTCACCTGGACTTTTGATTTTGTGCCACTTCGGCCATTATGGATGATTTTTAGCAAATGTTTTCTAAAAGCATGATTTCAGTGCCTCGGTTTGAAGAAATACTTAATGCTATTGACTAGTAAAGTGCCATTTCATAAGAAACCCCTTTGATACTTTCACAATATGCTTGTTTCATGTTTGCATATATATTAGAATAAAGAAATATAAAAAGGTAAATATATGCTTATACCAATTTTGCTCACATTGCAATTTATTTCGTTCCAATGACCGGTCAGAATGGGAAACTTTGAAAATTCATAATTCGAAAAGTATTTGACCGATTTTGACCATTTAACCACCAAAATACTTCTGTTGATGAGTTCTTTCCAGAACACAATGAAATTATGATGGTCATCCCTACTCAGAGTCAGTCAAGTCTCTGATAGCATAGGCTATCAGGCTAGCGATAATCTGTACAAAAATTGTCTATACCGATTCTGAGGACAAGACCTGTGTAACAGTCACATCCCCTTCTCTGTACGCGTCGACCCAGGTCACGGTCTGTCTACTTGACAAACAGTGCAGGTCAGTCAGGGTCAGAGCCTCTCTAATTTAGTACCCTCAGAGGCTACTATGTGGCTTTGCGCACAGAAAACTTCATTACTTGGGGTCGTTTTATCTTTTCTGTTTCTGTTTCCGGTTTCGGTTTCGGATCTCATTGTTATTTTGAAGTGTTAGCATGGTACGTGTGAACAATCCTTTTATTCTAGTCTTTTGTTGACTACAGAAAAGTTGAACGAAGATAACTTCTGTTTCGGTTTCGGGAGTTATGTTAATTTCTGACATGAAAAACGTGAGATGAGAGGGTTGATGCTAATCTAGACAAAAGAAGTGTCGACATTTTACGGTCGTAAATTCGCGATAAATTGTACGGCTTCAATTGACTTGCGTTGGGTGTATAGGTACTCCAGCCTAAGCGGGAGTATCTCGTGAAAATAGCCCAGCGTAGAAATATACATTAACATGATTAATATAAATTAATCAATAGTAATCAGTGTTGCTAAGAATTTTTTTGTCCCAAATACACCTAATATGCAACACCAGAGAAGTGCGTTGAAGTGAAACTAATAGGATTTCTTTCATTGGAATTGGTAATCTGATAATTGCTTCAGGCAAAATTGCCAGACTCAAATCTATTTTAAATGTACCGGTATATTATTTGAGAGAGTGGGGATGATGAGACGCGGAGATGATCTGGTGGAGGGGGGGAGGGGAGGGGAGGGGAGGGGAGGGGAGGAGAGGAGAGGAGAGGAGAGGAGAGGAGAGGAGAGGGGAAGAGAGGAGATCGAGATCGAGAGAAGAAAGGGTAAAGGAAATACAACATCCAATATAATTCAGATATCCACATAATTCAAAAGATGCCACGGGTGAGAGTTGGGGAGGGGGAGAGACAGACAGACTAGAAAGAGAAGAAAGCGAGAGGAGAAGAGGCAGGGGTCCTTTTTTTAATGTCATAGTAATATGGACCATAATGACACCAAATTTGCGTTCGGACCTGATGTAGGCCTATCCTGCCTAGTTAAATGACTGCCGTGAGTAAGATTGCCCACTTGAGACGCCAGTGTTGCATATAATTGACTTATCCAACCTTTATTGACAGACATAAGTGTGATTGACAGCACCTATTATTACCTCTTCAAATGAGAAGCATGATGCCCCAAACGTAACAATGAAGTCAACTTACACACCATCCTACTTAATCCCTTGCGTTTTCGTTTCTGAACAATAGAGCTCCCCATACTGCAGTTACTGTCCGTTTTCCTATACACAATACACAGTGTTCTCACCATTGACGCGTGACCCCTACAAATGATGTATGTTGGGAGAATGGACACTTGCCTAGTTAACATCACTGTGTGAAAAATAACCAGCCAATATTTTATTTATTCTCCAAAACTTCTAGCAAATATATTTCTCTAACATGACCTAAAATTACAGCTAGGTTAGATGTTCAGAAATGGTCGTACTTTTGTAAAATATGAGTGAGGGCAAGGCATAGCTAGCCAACTCCCCGTGTTATTTGAATGGAGATTTGACCGAAAATATTGGTATCGGACCGCTCACTTCTGAAGGATGCCACAAAAAAACCGGTAAAAGCTACATTTAAATTATTCTAAATAGGTTCTAGAAAATAAAGTTTTGTAACATGTCTTAAATTTTTAGCTAATTTAGGTGTTTGGAGAGGGTCGTACTTTTGTGTTTTAGGAAGGACATGTAAACGACAGATAACACCAAAAATATGAAGACATTATTTCTAAACCGTGTTAAGTCAAAAATCATTATGTTGCTCATTTTCAAGAATGCTGGTTTACAAAAAGCACGACATTGTCTGATTTCGTGAACAAAGCCACACATAACATTGTTTCCTTTCGTTTCCTTTATAATCGGTTACCCAACTGAAGCTATGAATACCAGCTTTATTGCGATATCGCACATGAAAACAGTCACTTGTGCACAACCAGAGAAGATCCGATTTAATCAGTTGAGCTGTTTCAATGAGTGTTATCTTGGTTTAATAGCTTTTAATGGGGTTAAGTCCTGCAAAGGTCGAGATGAATTCTACTGTAGACATGACTGCATCATGCGAAACAGAAAAGATGAAACGAGGGTAAGTGAGAGCGGAAGAGTGAGTTGATTACCCAGGAAGACCCAGAATGTGGTAAGATTAGTTAACTGTCAGTCTTGCTAAAGAAAATATATTTACAGAAGCGGTTAGCATAGTTTTGAGAATTTATTTCATTGCAATTTAATTCCAACAGATCAACAACAACAACAACGAATGTTGAAATGATACATTTTACATGATTCCATCTATAAATATGATAACGTTTTTATTTTACCTTCGTCATCATACGTCGCTATGGTTTAAGGACACTTTTGTGCTTATTAAAACCAAGAGCCACTTGGTCCAAAAATACCGTCAAATCTTCGTGCGTGCAGTCAATAAGTTAAAAGTGTATAAAATAATTTAAAATATCACAATCTTTGTTGTGCTAGTACGTCGGATCATTTGAACAGCACAAATCACATCTGTCGTGATTTTGGACAGAGAGCGCATGTACATGTAGTACGAAAGGGGAGTCAAGAACGCGAAAAATGTCAAAAACTAAAAACCTTCAATTGACAGCGAAAGTGGCTTTCGCCACAATTTCCAGGGGTCTAAAATTCTGTAATCAAAACCTTCCTAATAAGTTCAATTAAAAACCAATGACCTTTGACAATACCATTTTGTCACAGGTCAATGACCAATAGCCAACCAGATCAACAGTCGGCATGAAGATGCAACTAGGATATGGTGCAATACCGTAGCAGTAGAACATAATCGGCCTTCATAAATACAAGAAACACATCTACACTGAAACCAAACCGCTAGAAGCTGCTAGACTTTGTGTTTAATCTATTCTTTAAATCTTCTGGGGGTGGTCTCTGGCTCGCTACAACGATAGCATGAAGTAATATGGAGTCAGACAAATCTGTTTTTTTTTCTTTGCATTGTATTATTTTATACGTTTCACTTGTATTAATTGATTTTGAAACTTTTAAATATTTGTCTGTTTTTCTCCGGTCTTTCGTAACTGACTACTTCTACCTTTCGTTGATGAAGTAGTCATGCTGCTCATCCTGGTAGAACTGGATGCTGTAGATCCTTTTACATTTTCTTGCATTCCTAATGAGCGACGTACTCTCGCCTTCCACATGGCACTCACTCGCCTGTTGCAGACAAATGACCACATTATCACCGGGCCTTGCAGTGAATTGAGTACCAGAAACACGAACCACAGTGCAGATATTTTTGTGTAGGGTACTATGAAGCCGATGATCCAGGTTAAGCCGATCACTACGGATAACTGTAATGAGAAAATGACAAGATATTATAATTGAAGACCGAATTAAAAAGACTAGTTTGCGTATGACGTCCTGTCAACCAGACCAAAACTATTCTTTTTAATTTGGTCTTCAATTATAACGCATTATATGGCCTTAACTAGTGAACGTTTAGCGTTCTTTTTATCGTTGCGACAAACCCAGCAGCAATTTTGCCGTAGCGTTTAACCTTTCCGCAACGACAAAGGTCGGGAAGAAGAACAAAGCCCCGAATAAAGCGCACCAATAATTGTGATACCCATGGATTCTTTAGTTGGGGATGCCATTAATTCCTGGAATTGCCCATTGTGCGGAATATCACAGCCGTAAACAACCGAAACTTGTAGTGGAAGACCGATATTGCTGCAGAGAACTGAAAACGTATCGTCCTTTGCAACGGAGAAACGCACGAGAAATGTCGGGCAATACATGTAGCAATCAACATACATGACACAAACATATTCCGAAAGAATGTTCAATCCTGATTTTCCTGACAACATGTTTTGAGGGAAAGTAGTCAAAACTACTGGTCCCGAGGTGTTGGATGATTTGAAAGATTTTCACTATCACGGTAAAATCGTAAACAAAAGTCAAAACACACACCAGTCAACGTGCCGGCCGACATGGTAAATAAGCTTACCTGATTTTATTAGGGGATATCTGTTCAATTAATATACATTTTTACCTATATTATTCTAAGTTTCTTTTGAACATTCCATAAATAACATTTTGTTCATAAAACGTCAAATTCGCGTGTTATTATCAATCGGTAATCTCGGCCAAATAACTGCAGCAGACGCCATTTTCACGATAAACGCGTCTGCAGAATTGCCGTTGTGTAGCATAATGCTACGTCTGAAGGAACGGTGACGTGTGGGGTCGAGACACCGTGTGGTAGTAGGGGTGCGGAAGTTTTAACTACTTCCCCGCGTGCGCGAAATTACACAGGCGCGAGGAAGTAGTCAAAATACCGTACTCGGACGCTGGCGTTATTAACCAATAAGATGTCTGGATTACCTAATAAATATTCATGAGGTATAATAATATGTGAGGCAAGCGACGACTTTTCAATGTGTTGCAATTCAATTTTTAAACTGTTCAAACAATTCTTAATAATTGATGATTGAATGAATGAATAAATAAATAAATGAATGAATGAATGAATGAATGAATGAATGAATGAATGAATGAATGAATGAATGAATGAATGAAAATATGATTGTATAATTGAAGTTCCCTCGATAAGACACCACCTTGTAGAGTTACCGTGTCACGCGTCACTTCTACCGCAAATAAAAGGTGACACCGCATCTTTTCTAGTCCTGGAGACTCTTGCGTCTCCAGGAGATGGTTTGCCCAACCTGTCTATTGACTTAATTCATGCTAACGCTATGAATAAGATTAGGGATAAATTTGTTTTTCATTAATTTTAAGGTAATAGAAATGAATAACATACCCTGCATGTGAGATACAGATCTTCCTTCATCTGTTTCATATTATTGTTGCCTTCTTTTCCCAATATAGCAGTAGCTTTCCTGGTCTTCTGTATACCCATTATTGTGTAGGTAAAAAAGCCAACGTTACCGAGCAAGAGGACTCCAACTGGAACCCCAAAGACCACCAGAAGAGGCATCCCTGGTTTCAGCCAACAAATTGTAACAAGATCATACAGAGCTTCTGTTTTACCGTTAAAAGGTACAAAGAAATGAATTATAGCAGTGACGCAGACATCGCCTAAAGGCAACCCCCATACACGGAATATTTGATAAATGTTTGTGAAGAGTTTTTATCTCGCATACCTGACGCCTGTGAGCCAAAAGTACGCGCTAGATCAAAGGCTAGAATATTAGTCCACGCAAAGACAGCAATCCAAGTAAATTGCATGAGTAGAGCGATTGTCAGACAGACTGGGTAGATAGTAAGACCAGTTCCTAAAAGTAGCAGCAACTGAGCAATTGCCATTGCTAGTGATAAGCTAAGAATTGTTTTTCCTGGAACATTGCGTAATTCTGAGAAAATCAAATAACTGAGGATGGTGATGAAAAGAGCAGCAATAGAAATTGCGCAACCGAGTATATTTATAATGGTTTGCGTGTTGGAGTACTGAAAGTAATTCGTCTGATATTCGTCAAGAAAGCTACAAATCTGGACCGTTTTGTCTTCAAGATCTATCACTTCTTCTCTAGGTACGCGACGGCCACTAGCGATGTGTAAAAGTATATCTTTGTTTTTACCGATCCATTCATATTCCATAGACTTCAGCACGATATATGCACACGATAATATGGTCTCGCATCGGAAGGCTATCCGCGTCTGGGTACTATTAGCGTGCGCTGTAATAATTTGAGGAACAGAACTGGACGTCAACTGGATAGATCCTTTATCGGTTGTTAAAATAAGCATGGTTGATTGATTAACGTTTTTTATGGATATCTGTGACGCAGAGAGTGTAATTAATCGTCGGTGATCACCATTGCATTTCCGTTCCAACATGGATACGTTTTGGAAATTGCTCAATTTTATGAGACTGACAAGAGATGCCTTTTGATCTTCACCGATGCATCGATTAAGTAGTTCTTGAGATAACAGACGCATGAGATTGTCAAAAGAGATAACAAGAAAACCTGATGCTTCAAAAACTATGTTTGCAACATTTGTTTGACCAAGACAATGATCAATGTTACTCAAGCTTGGTGAAGCTTCCCGTTGTGTCATTAGAACGTGAACATTATCTGACTGCACAATTATGTATTCCTGTATGACATTGTTCAGAATATCCTTCACATCTGATAGCTTGGTATTAACATCCGCATATACATGAATCTCAAGTCGTACAAACGTGTCGTTTATCAAGCTATTACCATTACCATACATTTCTGCAACACATGTGTCACCGTTAAAACGAAAGTTGCCGGGGCATGTAATTTCGCGACAAAGCCCGAGATAGGGATCAAAGATCTCCTGTTCCGCACACAAAATTTCCGATGCTACGTATTTCTGTCCGTTTTCTCCCGTCAAACTCAAAGATCCACTGTCTGGAGAAAAGTCGAACAATACTTTAAAAGAGTTTTGTCCGAAATTCCAATGTGGTGGTTTAAGATTGCATCCAACGTTGTATTCCATATCTACCTGGTTGCAAATTGCGCAGTGCGGATTCTTATAGTAGAGTTTCTTTACAAGAATAGGCGCCATGTAGCTCGTACAAGCGTCTATAAGAGTAGAATTTGTTCCATCAGGGCACGTGTAGATCATATCTTTCTTGCAGAGTCGTGGCCAGTAGATTTTAAAAGGTTGTCTATTCCTTAGCTCGCCAAATGAAGTTTCGTATTTACATGTTGTCAACATGCAGCTAATAAGTTCACTAGGACTTTGCTGCTTTATCAACGGATCCTTGATGCAATCAAACTCAAAGTCCCATGGCTGCAATGACGTTTCATTGTAGCCCCAGCACAAGGCACAGAACCTGTTTTGGTAATGAAGATTATCCACGAATACGGGGATAAAAGAAATGGGATCATCTTGAGAGGATATCGAACAGGCTTCTGTGAGATGTGGATTGGATTTATAATCGTCAGGACATTTATCAATTAGGATAAAATAATCAGAAAATTCAGTTGGCATGGTTGGTACGATGCAGCGTTCGTAGAGTGCGCGGTAACCCCATGACAAGACCACTTCTTGATAAGCGTCTGAGTTAATCGTGTTGTAGAGACTACGGTTTGGGTCAGTGATTCTTGTGTGGTTTTCTGATTGCTGCTTGCAGTAGATGGCGTAGTCAATGCAGCAGTCACCATGAACTTCACACAGACCATCACATGTACATTTATCAGCGTTATAAGAGTGGTAGCTTTATGAAAAATAAATGGCATAAAGAAAATCGAGTTGGAATTAGGCACTGTCCATGGGAGTTAAATTTGAGTTCAGCAATAATAGTACCATTAAGGTTGCAAGAAATCAACGGAGCCCAATAAACGTATAAGGCAGATATTGTCTCCAAAGAAAAAATATGTTTGGGTAAGATCGTGACAGAAAATAATGACAATTTAAATCGGTCCTTTGTGGATTCTTTGTCTCCTTCAACTGGAACAACTTTATCAATGACCTAACCTTGCACCCCCCCGAATTCCGAGTTACCATAATGAACAAATAATTTTAAATCACCTTCCGTGTCGTTGTAAATGAATATTCATGCCTACTCTAAAACACAAAACACTCTTATAAAAAAGGTTCTTGGCTGTCCTATATGTAGAACCCTTAAGAGAAAAGTTCTTGGAAATTTAAAGAACCCTTTTCAAGTCTAAAATGGTTCTTTCTAACCTTTTTGTACAACCATATAAGGTTCCATAAACAGGACAGCTCAAGAACCATTAAGAGTGCACACCAGTAAATACAAGTCTCCTACACCCTGAGAGAAAGAAAAAAATCAGTGTTTCAAACGAGGAAACGTGCAATACGACTGAATTAAATCCATTAGAAAAGGCTTAAAACCCAACTATTAGGCCCTGATTCATATTTAATCCTCATTTAGGCCTGGGAAATAGATTGTCTGTGAAAAATGAGCAGGATCTGACTTTTTATTTCAATTTGGCTAAACTTTCAAAATGTGTTACATTTCAGAAACACCAAGCTATTCGTAAGGTGGCGTACGCTGTATGGGCTATAGGGTGATCTAGTCGGCATTTTTCTGGAAAAAAATGCTGGACTCCGTATATAATTTCTACAATAGATGACTTCATCTGACCTTCGACTTGCAGAAAGGGTACGTTTTGAAGAACTGAGTCGCTCTAGAGTCAAGAAAATTACGTTTTCCTGGACCCTGTTTGTACAGAAAGTCAATGGGAGCTATTTACTGGTGTGCACCCTTAAGGCTCTACTTAGAACCTCTTTCTCTAAGAGTGTACGGAAGAACCTTAAATTATTCTCCCAAATTATATTTCCCAAACATCTTTGTAGATTGAGATTTTCTTTAGTGTGAGAATTTGAGATGAAATCCAAACGCATGACATTTTAAAGTCTATTCCAACATGTATTATGTATTTACTTACTAGATTTCGTCACATCTCGCGCGACAGGAATGCGATAATTTTCCAGGATGTAGTTTTGACTCGTAAATACACAATTCTACTTCAACAGCAGCCAAATTAAGTACTATGGGTGGTTCAACAGTCGTGTGAAATAGTGTTGTCGTTTCTGAAATCAGGATAATAATTATCTTGGATAAAGAACTTCTATAACTAACCACCGGTAGTGCTGATTATCAAGCAGGTTTACCCCTACTCGGAAATTTGGTCCGGCTGCGACATTTATTCTCAGTGTAGGCTGATTAGAGTACTTACCGTGTAAATATTAACCAAATAAGGAATGTTTTGCATTGTCTAGAATGCTTTGTTAGTGGAGAAATATAGCAAGATTTACCACATCCACTGAGAAAAATGAGAGCGGGAGAGTGGGTTGATTAGAACCAGAGGAAGACACAAGATGTGGTCATATTACTTTCAGTCAGTATTGGACTATTCCATTTAAAATCCACACTACCCCTGTGGAAGATTTAGCTAAAGTCTGCCACAGTCGGAGTATGAGTTTCAAATAGAATAGACATTTGGGTAACTTCCATTTGTAATACTCACTCCCCCCGTGGAAGATATTTCCAAAATCTTCCACAGGGGTAGTGTGGAATTTAAATGGAATAGCCCATTGTTAAGGAAACTATATAGAAGCAGGTAGCATAGTATTGAGAGTTTGGCTTTATTGTTTAACAACATAAACTCATTTCTGAAAATCCACACACCCTCCACAGACATAGATACCCAACTGCTGTTCAATAACCAATGGTGTTGTAAGATTACATTACTGTGTTTGCTGAACCACTTTTAAGCCGCATGCATCAAAACCGGGATGATCCCTTCCCTCAATATCCACACATAAACCGACCCCCCCCCACGACACACACCCACACATCGGACTGACTATAATAGGTTATTCCCACTTACCGATTGGTACCGAAGTAACGCTAGCTGTTGTCGACATCTGCTCAGAAGCATTCATGAGAACATTTGTCTCAAACTCGTCAATTTGTGGAGAGGATATGTTGGCAAGGGCAGTTGTATTTCCTTTAATGAATATACAAATGATTTTATATAAAATATGTCTCCAACTGAATGCATCAAATATCATGACCATTCTAATTTCTTTAATTGCAACATATCAACAACAATAAACAATTTTGAAATGCTACTACATTTAACATAAGTCATCTATAAAATTATCACGTCATTATCTTACCTCGTCATCATAGGGGTAACATTACCATGGTTTAGAACCCGTTTGTGCTTATTAAAACCAAGAGCCACTAGGTCCAAATAATATCGTCAATTCATTGTTACGTAGTCTTTGCATTAACAACAAACAAGTTTAAAATGATTTTACATTTAACATGATGCATCTAGTAAATGACAATTGTTGTTAACTCACCTTCGTCATCATACGTAGGAGTAGCATAACCATGGCTTAAGAACACTTTTGTGCTTACTAAAACCAAGAGAAACTTGGTCCAAATATATCGCCGAGTCATTGTTACATGGTTTTCATAAGCGATCGTCGCGCGTTCAGTGAATTAGTTTATAAGTTTGTATAAAATCCTAAAAATATCACAATCATACGATTCCGCTGAATTTTGTATAACTTCATAAAGGCGTATATGCAAAAAAGTACAAACAGGTCAGTCATTTGTTTAGTGGTTATGTCGGTATACCTAAAGTATTTGAACATATCTCACAGCAGGCTACTACACGATTGTACGCTGAATGGAAAATAGTAGGACGCATATAAAGCAGTTAGATATATATACAGGGTGTCCCAAAAAAAAGAGGCCCCTCATTGCGCTCTCTTTTACTCCTATTTCTGAAAAGTTGATCAAATATACCTTGAATCGTTAGCGTTAATAAACCAAAACAATTATATCAATCGGCTCACAACTTTTGAAGATAATGCTCTTTTAAAGAAATGTACCCGTTTTTCACTCTGTCCACGGAGAAGGTTCAAAGATTGAAAAGGAGTACACATGCCATGCATGAATATCAAACATTCCTCAAAAAATAACTTAAGTTATGGAATGGGCTTCACCGATGGCTTTATGGGCAATGTATTTTGTTAATAGTGTCATTAATTTGTGGCTAAATGGATGCCGAATGCGACTTCTTTTGCTTTACTTGCAATTACTTATTATTTATGCCTTTTTTGTTTTATTATGTTTCTTACTTTCTTACTTTGTTGTTTCTTGCTTTCTTTTTTTATTTACAACATAAGTCATTTCTCTTTATAGGATAAAAGGTAGCCCTAAAATGCTATTTGGTTTGTCTTTGGTTCTTCTGAGGTGAGTTTACTGTGCTGCTCTGCCCTCTACCTGGTTTCCTCCTTGGCGAATACAGGTTTCAGGCCTGGTCCTCATTGCATCAATTGCGTTGCGTACCATCCTTGTGCGCCGGATACTTGCGAATGCATTCAGTAATACATTTGCGAATGAAAGGACAAAAATCAAGCGGTGTGAGGTCTGGTGATCGTGCATGCCACTCCACAGCATGAGCCATCCCAACCACTCTGTTTGCTATCCGTGGACAGAGTGAAAAACGGGTACTTTTATTCAAAAGGGCATATCTTCAAAAGATGTGAGCCGATTGAAATAATTGTTTTGGTTTATTAAAGCTAACGATTAAAGGTTCCATTACATACCAAAATATATTTGATCAACTTTTCAGAAATATGAGAAAAAGAGGGCGCAATGAGGGGCCTCTTTTTATTGGGACACCCTGTACACTTGGCCATACACTGGTTGCAACACCTTTCAACTCAATTGGAATTGCTCGTAGTAATTTCATTTACACCCGATTTAAACAGTTTTCAATATTCTACTTCTAACACAAGCCCTTTAAATTCAGTTTCTTCCGTTGTCGCACTTTGCTCGAGCACATGTTTTCACTGTTAACTTAATTTTACTTGACCACGCCGGTGAGCGACCCCAAAGTAATCAAAGGTGCTAGCAAAATGGCAAACTCGACCATTTCCAAAACCACCCTTGAATGTTAATCAAATATAGCTACATTTTAATTTGATGGAACTGATCATTTTTCGTGTGCGTGTGATATATAAATTATCATTGCCAACAAATAAGAATAAAAAAAAACCATTAAATTCATTTCAAATGCTATGCAATCACAAACCCGTCATGCTTTGATAGATGCTTTCAAAACTTGCATGTAAACTTTTATCAACTCTTAACTAAAGTCGTAATCGAATTCACTAAAGTCGTCTTAATTCGTATCATACGTGTAAACAGGTATAGTCATAATTAATCGTAATTCAAAAGTCGTAATTCCAATGATGACTTGTATCATCATTCATTTCAAGTGAATTTGAATAAGTCGTCATTAATTACAACTTTTTACTAATGTAAACGAACACGTTGTTGAATTCGTATTTACCTGCCGTGTCCATTGGTAACAAACGAATTCGATATTCGTGAATGCGAATTTGGAATCGAATTCAGCCGATGTAGTGTAAACACCCACTAAATGAATTAATCTGCTGTCGTAATTCAAAATACAGCTTAAGTCGATTACGACTTTTGCCCAGTGTAAACGGGGTATAACATTGCTACGATCAACCATACTTACCCGTTAGGCACAACATCTTTTTTTGGTCATATAGCGCTTTCGGTGATTTTTTATTTAAATGAAAAACAATAACACTATCCAACTGTTAATTATTATGCTTGATACAATGTAATACATATCCGGGGAGTGATGTTAAGAGTCATCGGTACGTAACCGGGCACCGATAGTTCTATAGGACCAAATTGAATGCGGTGCCTTAGAATAACGGTTAAGTAAGAACTTTAAAGTCTCGATCACCCAACTTTGCACAGTATTTTCTGTGGGACATGAGAGCACATCAGACGCACCAAATTGCATTCTGAATACGCTCCTTCTGATATAAAATAATTTTGATTTTGGAAATTTGTAATATAATACAAATTTTATGGCAAATTATTTAAATTGAATAGGTGGTTCAACAGTCGAGTTAAATACCGTTGTTGTCTCTGCAATGGGCCTATGCCGAAATAGGATACGTAATAAATTTCTTTATCTCTTGATCAATTTGATTCACCAATTACTCAAATATCAAGTCAAAGTATGCAAGCATTCTTGTACAGCAAGCGGTGTCGTGTCATTGTTCTCGCACTGTCGATAAGCCTTCCCAATATTTCACCAAATTCGATACGAATTTGATTGCTGCCGACATCTTTAATACGTAAATTTATTGCCAAAGAAATATGTTTGTCTCCAATCACGCACATGCGATAAAAATGATTAATGCTATCCATTGAAAATTTAGCAACATTCCGCTTAATAGGTCTGTCACACTACGACGGACTGGATCAACGTACATCACCGAATACAAAAATATTTTATTCGGTGGAAAAATCACCAGTCCGGCAGAAGATTCGGTGGGATTTTGCGTCCGATTCCCGTTCGTCTCTCTGTGCGTTGTGGCCGCTAATAATCCTGCAGGCGTCTTATATCCGATCGTTCAACGTCCGACAAATGACCGGATTTGGGGTCCGATTCCCGTTCGTTTCTATATGCGTTGTGGCCGTTAATAATCCTGCAGGCGTCTTATATTCGATCGTCAACGTCCGACAAATGACCGGATTTGGGGGTCAACGTCCGACAAATGTCCGGATTTGGGGGTCCGGTTCCCGTTCGTCTCTCTATGCGTTGTGGCCGCTAATAATCCTGCAGGCGTTTTATATTCAATCGTTTAACGTCCGACAAATGACCGGCGAATCCGTGGCATGTGGCACCAACAGGCACATCCGCCCTATCAGATAAGTGGGGGAGGAGAAGGTGTTTGAGAGGGTTTTTGACCCCTTAGAGGCAGTGACGTAGCAAGCACTTTTTCAGAGGGTGAACAAAGTGGGGAAAGACAACTTTTAAGGGGGAAAACTTTGACGAAAATGGTCAAATATTGGCTAATAAGTACAAAAGGGTTACAAATCTGATATATCAGGGCAACCAGCGTCCGGGGGCAATAGAGGTGATCAAAAATGAGAAACCTTTGGACAATGAAGGCCCAATTGAAGCCATTTGTCATTTTTGGATCAATTTTAGCACTATTATTGGATACTATTTTAGTTTGAAACAGTCGCAAATTGGTGAAACGAAAGCCTAATTGAAGCCATTGAAAAGTTTTCATAACACGTGGATGTCCATAGCAGAAGCAAAAAGGAAGACTTGTCCATTTTTCAAAATGAAGGTCCAATTGAAGCCATTTGCATGGGGACTGTACGGCCTATTTACATTATTAGGCCTAGGCCTATTGTGTAAAAATTTAGTTTTAAAATGGAAAATTTGGAAAATTGTTTTGGTGCATCATTTTTACACTATTATTGCCTTAAACAAAAAAAAAAAAAAGAAGGCCCGAACTGAATTTGCAAAATTTAAAATGTTACACTGATCCACTGACTAAGTGTCAGATATAAGACTTCAGACTCGTAATTTCAGGTAAAGCATGCATGGATTGATATGTTAAAGTCAGTAATAGACCTAAGTCCGTCTTAAATACTGACTTTGGTGACAAAATGTCACGGGCCCTACATACATGACATATCGACGGGACGGCAGTAATTTTTACAGGCTTTTGGGCCAAGGAACCACATTTAAGCACTGCCTATAATAATCACAGGCCTATACCTAGGCTTACTATATAGGCCTACTATCCTGGGTCTACTCAATAACGTACAATTTAACCTTTTCCATGTTTTCTCTTCTTTTTTTTTTTTTTTCAATCACTAAAACTGGTAGAAATTTGATATTGCGTCTTCTACCCTTCAGAAAGTTGCCCTCCCTCAATACTACTTACATGCATAGGCCTACTAAATTACATGCAATTTAACCATGTTAACTTTTCTCTTCTCTTCTCTTCTCTCTTCAATTTTTCTCACTTTCTTTTCTTTTTCTCTCCTTTCCCCTTTTTTCTACTTGTCAGTCACTAAAGTACTGGGGGAATATGATATTGCGTCACACACCCTTCAGAAAGTCCCCCCCCCCCCATGATCGATGCACATGTTCGCCATAGGCCTACATCCGGCACAAGCGCCTGCGAAACCTTGCAAACACCTGCGGTATATAAACGAAAGAATAACGAACAAACCCAGGGTATATATACAGAACAGTACGAACACACATCGGACAACTTCCGAACATGTGTATTCGGCACACTCCGTTTCAAGTTTTGTGCATGCACAAAACTTGAAACGTATTGTCGACGGACTAAACAAACATCACCTAACACGAAACGTATTTGGCGGATAATAGCAGGACATATGAAGAACATAAAACGAACATTTACGAACACTAACGGATTTGCTAAAATACCATCCGTTTCTTATACGGAAGACCGATCCGGTGTAGTGTGACACTAACACGGTCTGGGTCAACGTACATCACCGAATGCAAAAATATGCTATCCGGTGGTGAAGGCCTCACAGGAACGTATTTGCAACGAACACGGGCCGAGTGCAACGAACAAAGAACGTACATGAACGAAAGGAGAGCGAACAAACTCCGGCAATATACAGCACCATACGAACACACACCGGATAAATACCGAACATGTGTATTCGGTACACTCCGTTTCAAGTTTTGTGCATGCACAAAACTTGCCGACGGACTTAACGAACATCACCTAACACGAAACGCATTTGGCGGATGATAGCAGGACATAAAAAGAACATAAAACGATCATTGACGAACAACAACGGATTTACTAAAATACCATCCGTTTCTTGTACGGAAGACCTATTCGGTGTAGTGTGACAGTAACTTAACATTCAAGGACAGTTTCGGAAATTGGTCGAATTCGCTATCGATTTATACAATAATTTCTACAACCTTTGATTAAAATGTGTTCGCTTACCGATCCGTTCATCATCATGTAAAATTAAGTTAACAGTGAAGTCATGCGCTCGGCAAAAGTGCGACAATGGAAGAAACTAAATTAATAGGGCTGCTGTTGAATGTAGAATGCTGAAGAATATTGGACGGCGGTATAAATATTTCAGTTGAAAAGGTATACTCGTCAAACGATTTCAACCGATGTTTCAACCACTGCATGGCCAAGTGTACCAAACTGCTTTCTTTGCGCTCCCCTATTTTCCATTCACCATACAAGCTGTGGTAGTTTGCTCTGAGATAAGATCAAATTATACTCTTTTTAACGCTTGTAGGAGCTATATGGCACCCATTCTCATAGAGGATTTCTACTATAAAAATCCTCACTGCGCAATTTGCAACCTGGTAGATATGGAATAGAACTTTGGATGCAAACGTAAACGACCAAATTGGAATTTCGGACAAAACTCATTCAAAGTTTTGTTCGATTTTTCTCCAGACAGCGGATCTTCGAGTTTGACGGGAGAAAACGGACAGAAATACGTGGCATCGGAAGTTTTGTGTGCGGAACAGGAGATTTTTGATCCGTATCTTGGGGTTTGTCGCGAAATTACATGCCCCGGCAACTCCCGGTTTAATGGAGAAACATGTGTTGCAGAAATGTATGGTAGTAGTGGTGCATTGATAAACGACACATTCATACTACTTGAGATTCATGTATATGGTGATGTTAATACCAAACCGTCAGATGTAAAGGATATTCTATTAAACAATGTCATTCAGGAGTACATAGTTGTACAGCCAGATAATGTTCACGTTCTGATGACACAACGGGAAGCTTCGCTAAGTTTGAGTAACATTGATCATTGTCTTGATCAAACAAATGTTACAAATATAATTTTTGAAGCGTCAGGCTCCCTTGATAATATTTCGTTTGACAATATTATACGTCTGCTATCGGAAGAACTTCTTAATCAATGTATCGGCGAAGATCAAAAGACATTTCTTGTCAGTTTCATAAAATTGAGTAATTTCCAAAACGTCTCCATGTTGGAACGGAAATGCAATGGTGATCACCGAAGATTAATCACATTCTCTTCGTCACAGATATCCATAAAGAGCGTTAATCAATCAACCATGCTTATATTGGCAACCGATAAAGGGTCCATTCAGTTGACGTCCAGTTCTGTGCCTCAAATTATTACAGCTTACCCCAATAATACCCAGACGCGGCAAGCCTTCCGATGCGAGACCATACTATCATGTGGTTACATTGTGCTGAAGCCTACAGAATATGAATGGATCGGTAAAAACCACGATACACTTTTACACATTGGTAGTGGGCGTCAGATACAGAAGTGATTGTTCTTCAAGATAATACGGTTCAGATTTGTAGCTTTCTTGACGAGTACAAACATCAGACGAATTATTTTCAGTACTCCAACACGCAAACCGTTATAAATATACTCGGTTGCGCAATTTCTATTGCTGCTATTTTCATCACGATCCTCAGTTATTTGATTTTCTCAGAATTACGCAGTGTTCCAGGAAAAACAATTCTTAGCTTATCACTGGCAATGGCGATTGCTCAGTTGCTTCTTCTTTTCATGCTTTTAGGAACTAGTCTTACTATCTACCCAGTATGTTTGACAGTCGCTCTACTCATGCAATTTGCTTGGATTGCTGTCCAACGGTAACACAGAAGCTCTACAATATGTTGGCTGACACCAGGGATGCCTCTTCTGGTGGCCTTTGGAGTGCCAGTTGGAGTCCTTTTGCTCTGCAACATTGGCTTTTTTACCTACACGATAATGGGAATACAGAAGACCAGGAAAGCTACTGCTATATTGGGGAAAGAAGGCAGCAATAATATGAAACAGATGAAGGAAGATCTGTATCTCACATGCAGGGTATGTAAATAATTTTCTTTACTTTAAAATTAATGAAAACAAAAGAATGCATCCACAATCTCAAACAAATCGTTATTGAATGAAGTCAACTAGACAACTAAAATGACGTCACGCACTAACCATAAACGACAACTATGCAAGCAGATTTAGTATCGAGAAAGCTTGACTTCTCTGAACCTGAAAGTTAAGGGTCGAATATGCGATGATTGGCCGCTAATTTCTTGTGAAACAAAGATATCCTTTTGCCTGTGACATCCATAGAGATTATACTTAGCCTTTTCTTTTTCAGTGACGTCCTTTTCACGTCTCACGTCCACCGGAGATGATTTGCACAACCTCGCAAAATTATGTTCCAATCGCTCGGCGTTCTTCTCTTCAACATTTGTTGTTGTGGAAACGTTGCGGCAAAATTGCCGCATCGTTTTTCACAACGACAAGGCAGGCTAAACGACGAACTATATTCCAGCATTAACATCTTTTAACATCATTGTCTCATTACAGTTATCCGTCGTGATCGGCTTAACCTGGATCATCGGCTTCATAGTACCCTACACAAAAATACCTGCTCTGTGGTACGTGTTTCTGGTACTCAATTCGCTGCAAGGCCCAGTGATAATGTGGTCCTTTGTCTGTAACAGGAGAGTGAGTGTCATGTGGAAGGCCAGAGTCCGTCGCTCATTAGGAATTCCAGAAAATGTAAAAGGATCTACTTCATCCAGTTCTACCAGGATGAGCGGCATGTCTACTTCATCAATAAAAAGTAGAAGTAGTCAGTTGCGGAAGAGCTGAGCTGTAAAGACGGCTTTACAAAAGCGCATATGATTCTATATGTGATACAAGATTGGTAAAATAAGCGAAATTCCTTGAATAGATTTAACGCGTTGATACAATTTATTTTACGATTTTCGGCTCTTTAAATTATCATAACATTTTTCTATGTTGCATCACATTATTATATCAAAAGCTTTGTCCATAACTTTAAACCTAGTGGCCTGTTAAACTTTGTTGGAACTCTCATATATAATATTGTATCTCACACGAGATCCAGGTCCTTTCGCCGGCTTGTTGCTGTTGGTAGTGTACCTGTTGTTTGGCTATTGTTTTATTTCAATATTTTCTGGTACACAGTTTTCAATTTCTCCCATTTCATTCTTGTGATTTAGTTCAAATATATGTGAATGCTAATGAATCACGATTTGCTGTCGGTTCTGTGTCGTTATCAACAGTCGGCAAACTGTCACCAATCGTGTACACCGTTTGCTGCAAAATAAAAGTAGTTAAACACAGAGTTAGCCAATTTATACTTCTGCATTCATATTAGTGCTATATATCCTTTTGATCAACGCATACTGGCGAATATCGTCAAACTATAGAGGGCGACGTTACGAGCTCTTCAAACTTAAGAGTATCTGTATAGAAAATGGGGAGACATGCTGTACTTACATCATGTAATGGTGTATCACCTTCGACTTCTTCTAAGCCATACACAGGGTTGTCAATGCCATCTTGATAAACTACTTTTACGTCACTAAATTTCCTACACAAATGTACAAAACAGTTTAAGGACAATGATCCATCCAAAATTATTAATTGTGACCTTGAATGAAGTTTGAAGTCAGTTCACTGATTAAACCCTTCGCCATAATTGTACATAGTTATTTGGCAAGCGTGATCATAACACGCTTATTCGACTAGCAATCCTGCTTACACCCTACCGTACGTTCTTATCATGTATTTAATGGCCGTATTGTGCCTGAAGCCCGGGGCTCTCAACTTTGGCTTGGCGGGGATGTGCGGCTGAGATCAACTAAACGACTTTTAACCAAATATGACGAAAAACAGACCCCAAAGTATACCGACGTTTTGAAAAATTTTGCAAACTGTGCTAAAAAACGATGAAAAATTGGCACTTTTCCGAAAATATTTTGCAAAAAAAAACCACCCTTTCTTAACCCAAATTTGAAATTGAGGGGCATTAATAAACCAAAATGGCTACAAATGCACCCCGAGTCTAAACTAAATGGCTGAAAATACACCCTGAATCTGCTGCACATCCCCATACTCTCATTGCGACTAAGAACACCCCACTAGGGGGACCTGAAGACCATAATTGCGGTATTCAGTGTTAACTAGAACTCTGTACAATTTTGATACGAAGTGGATAATTGTGACCCGGCAGCACAAATGAGCCGTAAATTCCCTAAATTGTATTCTGAGTTACGGTGTAAAATGTGTAGAAGGTCATATTCATCGGTAACTTAAGCTGGCCCGACATCCGTCTCATTTTGATAGTCAAAAACTAATCAATAATCCTATTGTTGAAGTGGATTATTAGCTTCTACCTTAGATGGCTATAGAACTTTTAATAGCTCTGGTCTTTGTTTGCTTTTGCTATATCCCGTTCAAGTGGTCGGTTACCAGGCATTGTATTTTGTACAGGTATGCATAACCAACAATTAACAATGAGAGAACTTTCTTAAACCTCGTTGACTTGGGGATGATTTGAAATGACCGCCAATTATGACTGTTTGATATTTATTGCCAGCAATGTGTAAAAAGAGACACATGTAAAAACGTAAAAAGCTATAATTTTGTTGAAGGAGCAAAGTTTAACAAACCATAACCCCGCTTCTGGATATCAATTGAAGTCAAATGATATACCATTTTTAAGTTTATGATGTTTATTTTTTAAACACGGTCACAATTCGTTTTCCACAGTACAAAGTGAAGGTGGTCGAAAAGTAAGTACGGAGGAAGGTAAATATTAAAACTTACTTTTGTTGCTGCCTTTTCTTTACATATAAATAAGTAATTAGTAGCAGAAATTGTAGAATACAGACTACAGCAATGATTGCTATAATTACTCCATCTGAAATGGCAACAAAATCACAGCAGTATCAAGTATGCAAGTTCAGCAATTAATACTATAAAGACTCCATCTACATGGCGAACAATTTGATACCATATTCATTGAAACCTGAACACTTTAAGTTTTTGAGCACTGCGTGGTCAAAACACTTTGTCGTAGTTTTTTTGACAAAATCTGAGCAATTTTGAAAATTGAACCCAGTTGTATGAAATTTGGCCCCCAGGAAGATTTTTTAAATTTGTTAACATAGCTTATCGTTTTCTACGCATTTTTCTGATCTCAGACGTCGATAAAAAAGTTGATTTCCGAGGATGCACGATGTAAATGTTAATGCAACAGTGCAAGTAGCGTCACCGTCGTCAGTAGCTATGGGCACAGGAGCTATTTTGAAGCTATTTAAAAACTGGTCATACCCGATGATATAGTATATACAAGTGATGTCAATGTGCTATGTAATTTGTTGCAGAAAGCACTTGGTCTCATACTGTGCAAGTGGCTTCGGTGTGATATATTATTTGTTGATTTTCGAATTATTCAGTCTCGAACCCCTTTAACCCATAATCTCCTGTAAAAACCCATATACACTTGCCATAGCCGATGAATACCTGCAACTGAAGTCATTAACCTATTTAATTTGTATAACTGAAAATTGGCCACGACTTTGGCCACAATGAACTTTGCGTAAGCGTCGAACCCGAGTTTGTCCTGTGAAATTTGTGGCACAAGCCAATGGCGCTAGTGACTAAGTTTGAAATAAAATTGGATCGATTGAGCCAATATTTATTAGTCGAGCTATGAGTTTTAAAATATTGGACGATTTTTAAAAAAACTTACAACGAGACCAATAATATTGGGCGTAACGAAACCAATTTTATCATTATTATGTTTTGGATCCAATATTTTCACACACTTGGATTCATCAAAACATTATAATGGTCAAAATTGACACATGGCTACGACGATACTTTTGACGATTGCCGATGTCCTTCACTCATTTTAAAGAGAGAAGAAAGAACGCAGAAAACAAAAACATTGTCTTTGGTACATGGCTAAATCAGATTATTCCACACAAAGGGAGCAACGAAACAGGACATTAGTCTGGTGCTGACTTGTGATACAGGTATGTGTATAAATAATCTTACGATAATCTATTGTTGAAAATATAGACCTATGAGGGACCACGGGATGCATAATATCTTACCAGTAATACCAAGTGATGTATGAGGAGGCTGTGTGGTTGAGTTGTTTGGCAATGTGGTTATTTCTGCAAAGAAAGGTGTACAATAATTTGTATTTTCAATACCGTAAAAACCTGATAGTTAGCATATGTGCTTACTATCGAGAACTTTTTAAAACATGAAATTGTACCAAAGTCCTGCGCTATACAAACTGAGCTAATGGGGTTGAGACACACATTTGCAGGTTTGCTTGATCGTATGTAACTATGTGTATCGACGCTTTGCTCAAAACCATTTACACTTTTGTGGATGGATGGGGCTCTTGATGTTTGCATGTTTTAAAGCGCTCGATAGTAAGCACATATGCTAACTATCGAGTTTTTACGGTATTTGACATTTTTGTCTTTAGGGCCTATATCTCAGAATATTTGTTCTGTATTGTGATCGTACTTGTAAGATTGGTTCATAGTTGCAAAGAGTTATCCTAACTGTGTTGTTTATTTGTAATTTCATGTTTGCGAATTCTGCGAAGACAAACTTGGCTACACATGCATCATTTCACTGGTTATTAAGTTTCGTTTCGTTTGTATATTGTTATGAACGTACAAATAGGACACCCCAAACATGCATATTGTAGGCCTCGACACCCGAGCCTCTTTTTACTAAAATAATTATGAACCAGGATGGATCTCAAAATAGCCCAAATGTGAGTTAAGGCTTTCTGACCTGGAAATGATAGCCTATTGTTGAAAAATAGGCATATGGATGCATAAATTATATCTTACCCTTTGATGTCTGAGGATGTCTGGTTGGCAATATGGTGATTTCTGTAAGAAAACAATGTGAGAAAACCATGAAAGGTGTAGAGAAATAAATGCCTAGTTAGAAATGCCTAATTTGTCATTTTCGTCTTTGCAAGAGGTTCCCATCTCAATATATTTGGTGTACTGTACTGTGGTTCATAGTTGCAAATTTGTATTCAGGTAAAGACAAACTTGGGTACGCACGCATCATGCACCTAACCGCACATTATTTCACTGGTTATTAAGTTAACTTATGGTGAAAAGTTGAACACTGGATGTATAAATGATATTTTACCATCTGATGTCTGAGGCCGTCTAGTTCGCAATGTAGTGATTTCTGCAAAGAAGACAAGAGAATAAAACGGTTAAACAAAAAACAAAAAAGATATACGTACAATGCTTATAATGCGACAATTTGTCGTCTTATATAACAGAATATTTGCAAGTTAAATTTTGTGCTTTTTCGATTCGGGTAAAGACAAACCTGAACACAGATACATAATACACCCAAACACACATTTATTACGTATTGTAATGATGGTACAAATGGGAAACCCAAAACAGCCACTGGGAGGCCCAGGAACTCTGACCCGATTTGCATAGAATAATGAACCAAGATGGATTAGGACAGTCAGGGGTAAATCAATATCTTCAATATATGAAGTTTGGTTTGGTTGAAGCTTTATTATTGAAAGAATATGTGCGTGCTGGTGATTATTTTGTTTCTAAAATATCAAAATGGCCAAAAACTTAATTAAGGCTTTCTGGTTCTGAACCCTCGAAATGATAATCTATTGTTGAAAAAATAGGCGTATGGAGAAACACAAAATGCATTAATGATATCATACCCTTCGATGTCTGAGGATGTCTGGTTGGCAATGTGGTAATTTCTGCAAAACAAAAGAATAACAATGTGTGAAAACAATGCAGAAACAAGTGCCTAATTATAAAAACATAATTTGTCATTTTCATCTTCGCGAGAGGTTCATATCTCAATATATTTGGTGTACTGTACTGTGGTCGTATTGGTTCATAGTTGCAAAGAGTATGTTCTACTCCGTATTGTTTATTTGTATTCAGGTAAAGACAAACTTGGGTACGCACGCATCATGCACCTTAACGCACATTATTTCACTGGTTATTAAGTTAACTTATGGTGAAAAGTTGAACACTGGATGTATAAATGATATTTTACCATCTGATGTCTGTGGCCGTCTAGTTCGTAATGTGGTGATTTCTGCAGAGAAGAGAGAGAATAAAAAGGTGAAAAATAACAACAAATAAAGGTGTGCGTACAATGCCTAATATAGACGTCGTATTTTGCCCTTACTACTCTTTCAGCAGTCTACGAACCGGTCAGTCGTGGTTGAAGCATAGATATAGATAAATAAATAGATGACGGGCACCCCTTGATTTGGACGAATTAGCTATAGGAATGGTGACTGTATGCAAATTAGGAGATTGCTGTTCATGTCCGTGACGTAATTTTTTGCCAAAATTATTTTGAGCCAAAAAAGGACGAATATTTGAACTTTTCTTTCCATTACTGTTACATTGTGAAGTACCGTATGGCTGTGGTGTTTATAGTTCAATGTGTTAGGAAAATATTATTCCTTACGACACCATGTTGATATTGGTTGACTAAGCTGTATTTTCACTGCAAGGGTGGCAATTCTTTTGTGGTCATTTAGTAGACTTTCTTACCGGTCGTTTTTGTCATCCTAACTTTGAAAAGTGGACTTTTTCGCGGTGCGAAAATTCTCACGCTGCGATCGGTTTTTGTGACAGTTCTAGTTTTTTCTGATCGTGTGGTTGAGTGCTGCCTGAAAACCAGAGGGGTAATTACATAGGGCACTAGCTTCACTGCATGGGGCTAAAGCAAATCGGAGACGTGACAAGCAGTAATCATGGTAATGTAGCAATGGGGCAGCTCCCCCTTTGGTATTGCCCCTTGCCCCCCCCCCCCCCCCCCCCCTTGTGGGATAGCTTGGGATGCTTGCCCTGATATGTAAGATTTGTGTGCCTTTTTGTACTTAATAACCCATTTTAATCACTTTCGTCAAATACCCCCCCCCAAAGTTGCCTTGTCCCCATCGCCCAACATTTCCTCTTCTGAAAAGATGGGGGAGCCAATGGAGCAAACGTGAGGAAAGTAAATAGAACATACATCAATCTGATGCTGACCTATGACACAGCTACATGCACAAATGTTTCAAGCAATAATCTATTGTTGAAAATATAGACATAAGGGGGAATATTAGATGCATAAATATTATGTTACTATCTGATGTCTGGGGCTGACTGGTGGTTGTGCCTGCGAAGAAAACAAACGAAGGAAAAACGGTTTGAAAACGAAGAAAGCTATGTTGTACAATGCTTCATTTGTATTTTCAATATTTGTCATTTTCTTCTAAGCTTAAATTCTTTGGGAAGTTTTAAAATATAACATATTTGCGCAACATAAAGAATTAAAGCTGGGAAAGCTTCCAATTGATACACACTTCCATCTTCATATAAATTTTAATGTATCACCCCTATATACCCTTATCCTAACCCTAATCATAACCCATATTGACCATAACCCATAGTTAAAAGCGTCTAGTCCAACATACTTTCACAATATAGTTCCTCAAGAAGAGTGTCATCTACAGCAATGTCACTTGTGTAAAATCTTCCAATTACACCCTCGATATAGATCTGTAAAACAACATAGAACAGAGATGATTTTCATTTTGGACTTTACTAAGTCCAGATTAATTTTAAACTTGAAATTAAATTCACTTTGTGTAACAAGTATGATTTTGAATGTCCAATTTATTATCCATTCCAAAAGGAGCACCCCCCTTCCAAGGCTATATGATTAGGATTTGGACTAAGGTTAGGAATTGATATAGGATTAGGGTTTGCCTGTTAAGGGTATGTTAGGGTTAAGGTTGGGATTAGGGTTAGGTTAGGGTTAGGATTAGGATTAGGGTTAGGATTAGGGTTAGGATTAGAATTACGGTTAGTGTTATGGCCCATGTTTAGGGTTTAGGGTTATAGGGTACCGTATGTAGGAGGGGTCTGCAATTACCTTGGATAAAATACAGTTGTTTGTGTGGGTGTGTGTACATCTGTACAGGTACATGTATGGCTATGTGAATATAGGCCTGTGATTCATATGAAGAATGTGCATGGTCTTTTTATAGTACAAGGACAAATTGGCCAATGCCAGAGGCTATATGCATACCAATGTGTGTACATCTACAAATGAGAAATTTTTGGTGGTTTGCTTTTCATTGCAAATTGCAGTCATTTGAAATTATCGCAGTTTTTTAATTGCAACTTCCTACACACAAAATGGCGTTTAATTTACTCGCAACATTACGCGTCTGGTAAAGCCGTGAAATTGTGCCTATTTAGAAGATATCTCATCATTTGTATAATGTACATCATCACTATACTTGTCCATGTTATCAAAGATATGGCTATATGCAGCTGTGAATTTCAGCCCCCCCTTATGGCCAGGGTACCACGGGGATGGGTGGCTGGGACTTATACCAGGGCTAAATTTCAAAAATGTTAAAACTCCCGGCCAAGTCCCGGACCGACGGGAAACAACACATGGCCGGCCCTACAGGGACAAATTTTGTGTCAATGCCCGTCTGTTATAATAAACTGCCCGGCTATTTTTTCCGGGTACTCTGCACTGCAGCCAGGGGTGGAGTGGGTCAGGGACTCAGGGTTTCAATTGACAAGTGCATTATCAACAGTCTTCATTTTCACGTGCATGAAATCTATAAGCTTAACTACTGAACATACGGGCCTATGCACCCCCCCAATCATAATTACTCACATCACTAGTATCACAGGGTCAGGCTTTCAATTGACAAGTGCATTATCAACAGCCTTGCATTTTCACGTGCATGAAATCTATAAGCTTAAATACTGAATATACAGGCTTATGTACCCCCCTCAGCACACACACACAATCATAATTACTCGCATCACTAGTATACACAGGGTCAGGCTTTCAATTGACAAGTGCATTATCAACAGTCTTCATTTTCACGTGCATGAAATCTATAAGCTTAACTACTGAACATACGGGCCTATGCACCCCCCCACAATCATAATTACTCACATCACTAGTATCACAGGGTCAGGCTTTCAATTGACAAGTGCATTATCAACAGCCTTGCATGTTCACGTGCATGAAATCTATAAGCTTAAATACTGAATATACAGGCCTATACCCCCCCCCTCAGCACACACACACAATCATAATTACTCACATCACTAGTATCACAGGGTCAGGGTTTCTAGTGACAAGTGCATTATCAACAGCATTGCATTTTCACGTGCATGAAATCTATAAGCTTAACATACAGGTCTATACCCCCCCCACAAACACACAATCATAATTACTCACATCACTAGTATCACAGACATTCAAATTCCATCATGAAATCTATTCGGCTTTCACAGTACACTGATTTTCAAGTTCAAACGCTAGCTCTTCAAAGGTGCTGAATTCGACCATCGTGCAAATCGCCAGATATCGTATTCAGGAAATTAACATAAGGGCGCACATCACTGAAAATGATGCCAGTTTTTCTCTATAAAAATGCTAATTAAAATCATTTAAACATTTTTTGATATCTGCCATCTGTGATACACTTGTAGGATTTAATATTACTAATCATTACCAATCCAAATTTATGCAAATTTCTGCTCATTTTAATGCTTACTTTTAGAATCTATGTTTTTTTCTTAGAATAAAAATAAATTAAGATTTGTTCCAAGTCTACCATGTTACAATACTGATAATTCAATAAAAAAAACTTTTTAGACTGCAACAAGTCTGTCCTAAAACATTGTATTTATTTGGATAATGAATTGGAAATTCAAAATCATATTTGCTACACAAAGTAAAATTATTTGAAGTTTGAAATATATAGTGGACAAAATAAAGTCCAATTTGAAAGAATTTAATGTTCTAAGGTGTATGGCTCAAGGCTTGGATAGCAGTTATCCATGTTTGACCAATGCATGCATGGATAGCCCTAGTGAAATGGAGATTGGATAGCTCTTATCCATAGTGCTGAGTGACCAGCATGGATAATTGCTATCCATTTTGCCTCTCAGTTTACATGTGTTTGGCCCAAGGCTTGGATAGCTCTTATCCATCCCAGTGCTGACCAGCATGGATAATTGCTATCCATTTTGCTTGTCAGATTACATATTACAACAGAGATGATTTTCATTTTGGACTTTACTAAGTCCAGATTAATTTTAAACTTGAAATTAAATTCACTTTGTGTAACAAGTATGATTTTGAATGTCCAATTTATTATCCATTCCAAAAGGAGCACCCCCTTCCAAGGCTATATGATTAGGATTTGGACTAAGGTTAGGAATTGATATAGGATTAGGGTTTGCCTGTTAAGGGTATGTTAGGGTTAAGGTTGGGATTAGGGTTAGGTTAGGGTTAGGATTAGGATTAGGGTTAGGATTAGGGTTAGGATTAGAATTACGGTTAGTGTTATGGCCCATGTTTAGGGTTTAGGGTTATAGGGTACCGTATGTAGGAGGGTCTGCAATTACCTTGGATAAAATACAGTTGTTTGTGTGGGTGTGTGTACATCTGTACAGGTACATGTATGGCTATGTGAATATAGGCCTGTGATTCATATGAAGAATGTGCATGGTCTTTTTATAGTACAAGGACAAATTGGCCAATGCCAGAGGCTATATGCATACCAATGTGTGTACATCTACAAATGAGAAATTTTTGGTGGTTTGCTTTTCATTGCAAATTGCAGTCATTTGAAATTATCGCAGTTTTTTAATTGCAACTTCCTACACACAAAATGGCGTTTAATTTACTCGCAACATTACGCGTCTGGTAAAGCCGTGAAATTGTGCCTATTTAGAAGATATCTCATCATTTGTATAATGTACATCATCACTATACTTGTCCATGTTATCAAAGATATGGCTATATGCAGCTGTGAATTTCCAGCCCCCCCTTATGGCCAGGGTACCACGGGGATGGGTGGCTGGGACTTATACCAGGGCTAAATTTCAAAAATGTTAAAACTCCCGGCCAAGTCCCGGACCGACGGGAAACAACACATGGCCGGCCCTACAGGGACAAATTTTGTGTCAATGCCCGTCTGTTATAATAAACTGCCCGGCTATTTTTCCGGGTACTCTGCACTGCAGCCAGGGGTTGGAGTGGGTCAGGGACTCAGGGTTTCAATTGACAAGTGCATTATCAACAGTCTTCATTTTCACGTGCATGAAATCTATAAGCTTAACTACTGAACATACGGGCCTATGCACCCCCCAATCATAATTACTCACATCACTAGTATCACAGGGTCAGGCTTTCAATTGACAAGTGCATTATCAACAGCCTTGCATTTTCACGTGCATGAAATCTATAAGCTTAAATACTGAATATACAGGCTTATGTACCCCCCTCAGCACACACACACAATCATAATTACTCGCATCACTAGTATACACAGGGTCAGGCTTTCAATTGACAAGTGCATTATCAACAGTCTTCATTTTCACGTGCATGAAATCTATAAGCTTAACTACTGAACATACGGGCCTAGGCACCCCCCCACAATCATAATTACTCACATCACTAGTATCACAGGGTCAGGCTTTCAATTGACAAGTGCATTATCAACAGCCTTGCATGTTCACGTGCATGAAATCTATAAGCTTAAATACTGAATATACAGGCCTATGTACCCCCCCCTCAGCACACACACACAATCATAATTACTCACATCACTAGTATCACAGGGTCAGGGTTTCTAGTGACAAGTGCATTATCAACAGCATTGCATTTTCACGTGCATGAAATCTATAAGCTTAACATACAGGTCTATACCCCCCCACAAACACACAATCATAATTACTCACATCACTAGTATCACAGACATTCAAATTCCATCATGAAATCTATTCGGCTTTCACAGTACACTGATTTTCAAGTTCAAACGCTAGCTCTTCAAAGGTGCTGAATTCGACCATCGTGCAAATCGCCAGATATCGTATTCAGGAAATTAACATAAGGGCGCACATCACTGAAAATGATGCCAGTTTTTCTCTATAAAAATGCTAATTAAAATCATTTAAACAATTTTTGATATCTGCCATCTGTGATACACTTGTAGGATTTAATATTACTAATCATTACCAATCCAAATTTATGCAAATTTCTGCTCATTTTAATGCTTACTTTTAGAATCTATGTTTTTTCTTAGAATAAAAATAAATTAAGATTTGTTCCAAGTCTACCATGTTACAATACTGATAATTCAATAAAAAAAACTTTTTAGACTGCAACAAGTCTGTCCTAAAACATTGTATTTATTTGGATAATGAATTGGAAATTCAAAATCATATTTGCTACACAAAGTAAAATTATTTGAAGTTTGAAATATATAGTGGACAAAATAAAGTCCAATTTGAAAGAATTTAATGTTCTAAGGTGTGTGGCTCAAGGCTTGGATAGCAGTTATCCATGTTTGACCAATGCATGCATGGATAGCCCTAGTGAAATGGAGATTGGATAGCTCTTATCCATAGTGCTGAGTGACCAGCATGGATAATTGCTATCCATTTTGCCTCTCAGTTTACATGTGTTTGGCCCAAGGCTTGGATAGCTCTTATCCATCCCAGTGCTGACCAGCATGGATAATTGCTATCCATTTTGCTTGTCAGATTACATATTACAACAGAGATGATTTTCATTTTGGACTTTACTAAGTCCAGATTAATTTTAAACTTGAAATTAAATTCACTTTGTGTAACAAGTATGATTTTGAATGTCCAATTTATTATCCATTCCAAAAGGAGCACCCCCCTTCCAAGGCTATATGATTAGGATTTGGACTAAGGTTAGGAATTGATATAGGATTAGGGTTTGCCTGTTAAGGGTATGTTAGGGTTAAGGTTGGGATTAGGGTTAGGTTAGGGTTAGGATTAGGATTAGGGTTAGGATTAGGGTTAGGATTAGAATTACGGTTAGTGTTATGGCCCATGTTTAGGGTTTAGGGTTATAGGGTACCGTATGTAGGAGGGGTCTGCAATTACCTTGGATAAAATACAGTTGTTTGTGTGGGTGTGTGTACATCTGTACAGGTACATGTATGGCTATGTGAATATAGGCCTGTGATTCATATGAAGAATGTGCATGGTCTTTTTATAGTACAAGGACAAATTGGCCAATGCCAGAGGCTATATGCATACCAATGTGTGTACATCTACAAATGAGAAATTTTTGGTGGTTTGCTTTTCATTGCAAATTGCAGTCATTTGAAATTATCGCAGTTTTTTAATTGCAACTTCCTACACACAAAATGGCGTTTAATTTACTCGCAACATTACGCGTCTGGTAAAGCCGTGAAATTGTGCCTATTTAGAAGATATCTCATCATTTGTATAATGTACATCATCACTATACTTGTCCATGTTATCAAAGATATGGCTATATGCAGCTGTGAATTTCAGCCCCCCCCCCTTATGGCCAGGGTACCACGGGGATGGGTGGCTGGGACTTATACCAGGGCTAAATTTCAAAATGTTAAAACTCCCGGCCAAGTCCCGGACCGACGGGAAACAACACATGGCCGGCCCTACAGGGACAAATTTTGTGTCAATGCCCGTCTGTTATAATAAACTGCCCGGCTATTTTTTTCCGGGTACTCTGCACTGCAGCCAGGGGTTGGAGTGGGTCAGGGACTCAGGGTTTCAATTGACAAGTGCATTATCAACAGTCTTCATTTTCACGTGCATGAAATCTATAAGCTTAACTACTGAACATACGGGCCTATGCACCCCCCCAATCATAATTACTCACATCACTAGTATCACAGGGTCAGGCTTTCAATTGACAAGTGCATTATCAACAGCCTTGCATTTTCACGTGCATGAAATCTATAAGCTTAAATACTGAATATACAGGCTTATGCCCCCCCCCTCAGCACACACACACAATCATAATTACTCGCATCACTAGTATACACAGGGTCAGGCTTTCAATTGACAAGTGCATTATCAACAGTCTTCATTTTCACGTGCATGAAATCTATAAGCTTAACTACTGAACATACGGGCCTATGCACCCCCCCAATCATAATTACTCACATCACTAGTATCACAGGGTCAGGCTTTCAATTGACAAGTGCATTATCAACAGCCTTGCATGTTCACGTGCATGAAATCTATAAGCTTAAATACTGAATATACAGGCCTATGTACCCCCCCCCTCAGCACACACACACAATCATAATTACTCACATCACTAGTATCACAGGGTCAGGGTTTCTAGTGACAAGTGCATTATCAACAGCATTGCATTTTCACGTGCATGAAATCTATAAGCTTAACATACAGGTCTATACCCCCCCCCACAAACACACAATCATAATTACTCACATCACTAGTATCACAGACATTCAAATTCCATCATGAAATCTATTCGGCTTTCACAGTACACTGATTTTCAAGTTCAAACGCTAGCTCTTCAAAGGTGCTGAATTCGACCATCGTGCAAATCGCCAGATATCGTATTCAGGAAATTAACATAAGGGCGCACATCACTGAAAATGATGCCAGTTTTTCTCTATAAAAATGCTAATTAAAATCATTTAAACAATTTTTGATATCTGCCATCTGTGATACACTTGTAGGATTTAATATTACTAATCATTACCAATCCAAATTTATGCAAATTTCTGCTCATTTTAATGCTTACTTTTAGAATCTATTTTATTTCTTAGAATAAAAATAAATTAAGATTTGTTCCAAGTCTACCATGTTACAATACTGATAATTCAATAAAAAAAACTTTTTAGACTGCAACAAGTCTGTCCTAAAACATTGTATTTATTTGGATAATGAATTGGAAATTCAAAATCATATTTGCTACACAAAGTAAAATTATTTGAAGTTTGAAATATATAGTGGACAAAATAAAGTCCAATTTGAAAGAATTTAATGTTCTAAGGTGTGTGGCTCAAGGCTTGGATAGCAGTTATCCATGTTTGACCAATGCATGCATGGATAGCCCTAGTGAAATGGAGATTGGATAGCTCTTATCCATAGTGCTGAGTGACCAGCATGGATAATTGCTATCCATTTTGCCTCTCAGTTTACATGTGTTTGGCCCAAGGCTTGGATAGCTCTTATCCATCCCAGTGCTGACCAGCATGGATAATTGCTATCCATTTTGCTTGTCAGATTACATATTACAACAGAGATGATTTTCATTTTGGACTTTACTAAGTCCAGATTAATTTTAAACTTGAAATTAAATTCACTTTGTGTAACAAGTATGATTTTGAATGTCCAATTTATTATCCATTCCAAAAGGAGCACCCCCTTCCAAGGCTATATGATTAGGATTTGGACTAAGGTTAGGAATTGATATAGGATTAGGGTTTGCCTGTTAAGGGTATGTTAGGGTTAAGGTTGGGATTAGGGTTAGGTTAGGGTTAGGATTAGGATTAGGGTTAGGATTAGGGTTAGGATTAGAATTACGGTTAGTGTTATGGCCCATGTTTAGGGTTTAGGGTTATAGGGTACCGTATGTAGGAGGGTCTGCAATTACCTTGGATAAAATACAGTTGTTTGTGTGGTGTGTGTACATCTGTACAGGTACATGTATGGCTATGTGAATATAGGCCTGTGATTCATATGAAGAATGTGCATGGTCTTTTTATAGTACAAGGACAAATTGGCCAATGCCAGAGGCTATATGCATACCAATGTGTGTACATCTACAAATGAGAAATTTTTGGTGGTTTGCTTTTCATTGCAAATTGCAGTCATTTGAAATTATCGCAGTTTTTTAATTGCAACTTCCTACACACAAAATGGCGTTTAATTTACTCGCAACATTACGCGTCTGGTAAAGCCGTGAAATTGTGCCTATTTAGAAGATATCTCATCATTTGTATAATGTACATCATCACTATACTTGTCCATGTTATCAAAGATATGGCTATATGCAGCTGTGAATTTCCAGCCCCCCCCCTTATGGCCAGGGTACCACGGGGATGGGTGGCTGGGACTTATACCAGGGCTAAATTTCAAAAATGTTAAAACTCCCGGCCAAGTCCCGGACCGACGGGAAACAACACATGGCCGGCCCTACAGGGACAAATTTTGTGTCAATGCCCGTCTGTTATAATAAACTGCCCGGCTATTTTTTCCGGGTACTCTGCACTGCAGCCAGGGGTTGGAGTGGGTCAGGGACTCAGGGTTTCAATTGACAAGTGCATTATCAACAGTCTTCATTTTCACGTGCATGAAATCTATAAGCTTAACTACTGAACATACGGGCCTATGCACCCCCCCAATCATAATTACTCACATCACTAGTATCACAGGGTCAGGCTTTCAATTGACAAGTGCATTATCAACAGCCTTGCATTTTCACGTGCATGAAATCTATAAGCTTAAATACTGAATATACAGGCTTATGTACCCCCCCTCAGCACACACACACAATCATAATTACTCGCATCACTAGTATACACAGGGTCAGGCTTTCAATTGACAAGTGCATTATCAACAGTCTTCATTTTCACGTGCATGAAATCTATAAGCTTAACTACTGAACATACGGGCCTATGCACCCCCCCCCCCCCCAATCATAATTACTCACATCACTAGTATCACAGGGTCAGGCTTTCAATTGACAAGTGCATTATCAACAGCCTTGCATGTTCACGTGCATGAAATCTATAAGCTTAAATACTGAATATACAGGCCTATGCCCCCCCCCTCAGCACACACACACAATCATAATTACTCACATCACTAGTATCACAGGGTCAGGGTTTCTAGTGACAAGTGCATTATCAACAGCATTGCATTTTCACGTGCATGAAATCTATAAGCTTAACATACAGGTCTATACCCCCCCCCACAAACACACAATCATAATTACTCACATCACTAGTATCACAGACATTCAAATTCCATCATGAAATCTATTCGGCTTTCACAGTACACTGATTTTCAAGTTCAAACGCTAGCTCTTCAAAGGTGCTGAATTCGACCATCGTGCAAATCGCCAGATATCGTATTCAGGAAATTAACATAAGGGCGCACATCACTGAAAATGATGCCAGTTTTTCTCTATAAAAATGCTAATTAAAATCATTTAAACAATTTTTGATATCTGCCATCTGTGATACACTTGTAGGATTTAATATTACTAATCATTACCAATCCAAATTTATGCAAATTTCTGCTCATTTTAATGCTTACTTTTAGAATCTATGTTTTTTTCTTAGAATAAAAATAAATTAAGATTTGTTCCAAGTCTACCATGTTACAATACTGATAATTCAATAAAAAAACTTTTTAGACTGCAACAAGTCTGTCCTAAAACATTGTATTTATTTGGATAATGAATTGGAAATTCAAAATCATATTTGCTACACAAAGTAAAATTATTTGAAGTTTGAAATATATAGTGGACAAAATAAAGTCCAATTTGAAAGAATTTAATGTTCTAAGGTGTGTGGCTCAAGGCTTGGATAGCAGTTATCCATGTTTGACCAATGCATGCATGGATAGCCCTAGTGAAATGGAGATTGGATAGCTCTTATCCATAGTGCTGAGTGACCAGCATGGATAATTGCTATCCATTTTGCCTCTCAGTTTACATGTGTTTGGCCCAAGGCTTGGATAGCTCTTATCCATCCCAGTGCTGACCAGCATGGATAATTGCTATCCATTTTGCTTGTCAGATTACATATTACAACAGAGATGATTTTCATTTTGGACTTTACTAAGTCCAGATTAATTTTAAACTTGAAATTAAATTCACTTTGTGTAACAAGTATGATTTTGAATGTCCAATTTATTATCCATTCCAAAAGGAGCACCCCCCTTCCAAGGCTATATGATTAGGATTTGGACTAAGGTTAGGAATTGATATAGGATTAGGGTTTGCCTGTTAAGGGTATGTTAGGGTTAAGGTTGGGATTAGGGTTAGGTTAGGGTTAGGATTAGGATTAGGGTTAGGATTAGGGTTAGGATTAGAATTACGGTTAGTGTTATGGCCCATGTTTAGGGTTTAGGGTTATAGGGTACCGTATGTAGGAGGGGTCTGCAATTACCTTGGATAAAATACAGTTGTTTGTGTGGGTGTGTGTACATCTGTACAGGTACATGTATGGCTATGTGAATATAGGCCTGTGATTCATATGAAGAATGTGCATGGTCTTTTTATAGTACAAGGACAAATTGGCCAATGCCAGAGGCTATATGCATACCAATGTGTGTACATCTACAAATGAGAAATTTTTGGTGGTTTGCTTTTCATTGCAAATTGCAGTCATTTGAAATTATCGCAGTTTTTTAATTGCAACTTCCTACACACAAAATGGCGTTTAATTTACTCGCAACATTACGCGTCTGGTAAAGCCGTGAAATTGTGCCTATTTAGAGGATATCTCATCATTTGTATAATGTACATCATCACTATACTTGTCCATGTTATCAAAGATATGGCTATATGCAGCTGTGAATTTCCAGCCCCCCCTGATGGCCAGGGTACCACGGGGATGGGTGGCTGGGACTTATACCAGGGCTAAATTTCAAAATGTTAAAACTCCCGGCCAAGTCCCGGACCGACGGGAAACAACACATGGCCGGCCCTACAGGGACAAATTTTGTGTCAATGCCCGTCTGTTATAATAAACTGCCCGGCTATTTTTTCCGGGTACTCTGCACTGCAGCCAGGGGTTGGAGTGGGTCAGGGACTCAGGGTTTCAATTGACAAGTGCATTATCAACAGTCTTCATTTTCACGTGCATGAAATCTATAAGCTTAACTACTGAACATACGGGCCTATGCACCCCCCCCAATCATAATTACTCACATCACTAGTATCACAGGGTCAGGCTTTCAATTGACAAGTGCATTATCAACAGCCTTGCATTTTCACGTGCATGAAATCTATAAGCTTAAATACTGAATATACAGGCTTATGTACCCCCCCCCTCAGCACACACACACAATCATAATTACTCGCATCACTAGTATACACAGGGTCAGGCTTTCAATTGACAAGTGCATTATCAACAGTCTTCATTTTCACGTGCATGAAATCTATAAGCTTAACTACTGAACATACGGGCCTATGCACCCCCCCCCCACAATCATAATTACTCACATCACTAGTATCACAGGGTCAGGCTTTCAATTGACAAGTGCATTATCAACAGCCTTGCATGTTCACGTGCATGAAATCTATAAGCTTAAATACTGAATATACAGGCCTATGTACCCCCCCCCTCAGCACACACACACAATCATAATTACTCACATCACTAGTATCACAGGGTCAGGGTTTCTAGTGACAAGTGCATTATCAACAGCATTGCATTTTCACGTGCATGAAATCTATAAGCTTAACATACAGGTCTATACCCCCCCACAAACACACAATCATAATTACTCACATCACTAGTATCACAGACATTCAAATTCCATCATGAAATCTATTCGGCTTTCACAGTACACTGATTTTCAAGTTCAAACGCTAGCTCTTCAAAGGTGCTGAATTCGACCATCGTGCAAATCGCCAGATATCGTATTCAGGAAATTAACATAAGGGCGCACATCACTGAAAATGATGCCAGTTTTTCTCTATAAAAATGCTAATTAAAATCATTTAAACAATTTTGATATCTGCCATCTGTGATACACTTGTAGGATTTAATATTACTAATCATTACCAATCCAAATTTATGCAAATTTCTGCTCATTTTAATGCTTACTTTTAGAATCTATGTTTTTTCTTAGAATAAAAATAAATTAAGATTTGTTCCAAGTCTACCATGTTACAATACTGATAATTCAATAAAAAAACTTTTTAGACTGCAACAAGTCTGTCCTAAAACATTGTATTTATTTGGATAATGAATTGGAAATTCAAAATCATATTTGCTACACAAAGTAAAATTATTTGAAGTTTGAAATATATAGTGGACAAAATAAAGTCCAATTTGAAAGAATTTAATGTTCTAAGGTGTGTGGCTCAAGGCTTGGATAGCAGTTATCCATGTTTGACCAATGCATGCATGGATAGCCCTAGTGAAATGGAGATTGGATAGCTCTTATCCATAGTGCTGAGTGACCAGCATGGATAATTGCTATCCATTTTGCCTCTCAGTTTACATGTGTTTGGCCCAAGGCTTGGATAGCTCTTATCCATCCCAGTGCTGACCAGCATGGATAATTGCTATCCATTTTGCTTGTCAGATTACATATTACAACAGAGATGATTTTCATTTTGGACTTTACTAAGTCCAGATTAATTTTAAACTTGAAATTAAATTCACTTTGTGTAACAAGTATGATTTTGAATGTCCAATTTATTATCCATTCCAAAAGGAGCACCCCCTTCCAAGGCTATATGATTAGGATTTGGACTAAGGTTAGGAATTGATATAGGATTAGGGTTTGCCTGTTAAGGGTATGTTAGGGTTAAGGTTGGGATTAGGGTTAGGTTAGGGTTAGGATTAGGATTAGGGTTAGGATTAGGGTTAGGATTAGAATTACGGTTAGTGTTATGGCCCATGTTTAGGGTTTAGGGTTATAGGGTACCGTATGTAGGAGGGTCTGCAATTACCTTGGATAAAATACAGTTGTTTGTGTGGGTGTGTGTACATCTGTACAGGTACATGTATGGCTATGTGAATATAGGCCTGTGATTCATATGAAGAATGTGCATGGTCTTTTTATAGTACAAGGACAAATTGGCCAATGCCAGAGGCTATATGCATACCAATGTGTGTACATCTACAAATGAGAAATTTTTGGTGGTTTGCTTTTCATTGCAAATTGCAGTCATTTGAAATTATCGCAGTTTTTTTAATTGCAACTTCCTACACACAAAATGGCGTTTAATTTACTCGCAACATTACGCGTCTGGTAAAGCCGTGAAATTGTGCCTATTTAGAAGATATCTCATCATTTGTATAATGTACATCATCACTATACTTGTCCATGTTATCAAAGATATGGCTATATGCAGCTGTGAATTTCCAGCCCCCCCCCTTATGGCCAGGGTACCACGGGGATGGGTGGCTGGGACTTATACCAGGGCTAAATTTCAAAATGTTAAAACTCCCGGCCAAGTCCCGGACCGACGGGAAACAACACATGGCCGGCCCTACAGGGACAAATTTTGTGTCAATGCCCGTCTGTTATAATAAACTGCCCGGCTATTTTTTCCGGGTACTCTGCACTGCAGCCAGGGGTTGGAGTGGGTCAGGGACTCAGGGTTTCAATTGACAAGTGCATTATCAACAGTCTTCATTTTCACGTGCATGAAATCTATAAGCTTAACTACTGAACATACGGGCCTATGCACCCCCCCAATCATAATTACTCACATCACTAGTATCACAGGGTCAGGCTTTCAATTGACAAGTGCATTATCAACAGCCTTGCATTTTCACGTGCATGAAATCTATAAGCTTAAATACTGAATATACAGGCTTATGTACCCCCCCCCCCTCAGCACACACACACAATCATAATTACTCGCATCACTAGTATACACAGGGTCAGGCTTTCAATTGACAAGTGCATTATCAACAGTCTTCATTTTCACGTGCATGAAATCTATAAGCTTAACTACTGAACATACGGGCCTATGCACCCCCCACAATCATAATTACTCACATCACTAGTATCACAGGGTCAGGCTTTCAATTGACAAGTGCATTATCAACAGCCTTGCATGTTCACGTGCATGAAATCTATAAGCTTAAATACTGAATATACAGGCCTATGTACCCCCCCCCCTCAGCACACACACACAATCATAATTACTCACATCACTAGTATCACAGGGTCAGGGTTTCTAGTGACAAGTGCATTATCAACAGCATTGCATTTTCACGTGCATGAAATCTATAAGCTTAACATACAGGTCTATACCCCCCCCCACAAACACACAATCATAATTACTCACATCACTAGTATCACAGACATTCAAATTCCATCATGAAATCTATTCGGCTTTCACAGTACACTGATTTTCAAGTTCAAACGCTAGCTCTTCAAAGGTGCTGAATTCGACCATCGTGCAAATCGCCAGATATCGTATTCAGGAAATTAACATAAGGGCGCACATCACTGAAAATGATGCCAGTTTTTCTCTATAAAAATGCTAATTAAAATCATTTAAACAATTTTTGATATCTGCCATCTGTGATACACTTGTAGGATTTAATATTACTAATCATTACCAATCCAAATTTATGCAAATTTCTGCTCATTTTAATGCTTACTTTTAGAATCTATGTTTTTTCTTAGAATAAAAATAAATTAAGATTTGTTCCAAGTCTACCATGTTACAATACTGATAATTCAATAAAAAAACTTTTTAGACTGCAACAAGTCTGTCCTAAAACATTGTATTTATTTGGATAATGAATTGGAAATTCAAAATCATATTTGCTACACAAAGTAAAATTATTTGAAGTTTGAAATATATAGTGGACAAAATAAAGTCCAATTTGAAAGAATTTAATGTTCTAAGGTGTGTGGCTCAAGGCTTGGATAGCAGTTATCCATGTTTGACCAATGCATGCATGGATAGCCCTAGTGAAATGGAGATTGGATAGCTCTTATCCATAGTGCTGAGTGACCAGCATGGATAATTGCTATCCATTTTGCCTCTCAGTTTACATGTGTTTGGCCCAAGGCTTGGATAGCTCTTATCCATCCCAGTGCTGACCAGCATGGATAATTGCTATCCATTTTGCTTGTCAGATTACATATTACAACAGAGATGATTTTCATTTTGGACTTTACTAAGTCCAGATTAATTTTAAACTTGAAATTAAATTCACTTTGTGTAACAAGTATGATTTTGAATGTCCAATTTATTATCCATTCCAAAAGGAGCACCCCCCCCCTTCCAAGGCTATATGATTAGGATTTGGACTAAGGTTAGGAATTGATATAGGATTAGGGTTTGCCTGTTAAGGGTATGTTAGGGTTAAGGTTGGGATTAGGGTTAGGTTAGGGTTAGGATTAGGATTAGGGTTAGGATTAGGGTTAGGATTAGAATTACGGTTAGTGTTATGGCCCATGTTTAGGGTTTAGGGTTATAGGGTACCGTATGTAGGAGGGGTCTGCAATTACCTTGGATAAAATACAGTTGTTTGTGTGGGTGTGTGTACATCTGTACAGGTACATGTATGGCTATGTGAATATAGGCCTGTGATTCATATGAAGAATGTGCATGGTCTTTTTATAGTACAAGGACAAATTGGCCAATGCCAGAGGCTATATGCATACCAATGTGTGTACATCTACAAATGAGAAATTTTGGTGGTTTGCTTTTCATTGCAAATTGCAGTCATTTGAAATTATCGCAGTTTTTTTATTTGTTACTTCCTACACACAAAATGGCGTTTAATTTACTCGCAACATTACGCGTCTGGTAAAGCCGTGAAATTGTGCCTATTTAGAAGATATCTCATCATTTGTATAATGTACATCATCACTATACTTGTCCATGTTATCAAAGATATGGCTATATGCAGCTGTGAATTTCCAGCCCCCCCTTATGGCCAGGGTACCACGGGGATGGGTGGCTGGGACTTATACCAGGGCTAAATTTCAAAATGTTAAAACTCCCGGCCAAGTCCCGGACCGACGGGAAACAACACATGGCCGGCCCTACAGGGACAAATTTTGTGTCAATGCCCGTCTGTTATAATAAACTGCCCGGCTATTTTTCCGGGTACTCTGCACTGCAGCCAGGGGTTGGAGTGGGTCAGGGACTCAGGGTTTCAATTGACAAGTGCATTATCAACAGTCTTCATTTTCACGTGCATGAAATCTATAAGCTTAACTACTGAACATACGGGCCTATGCACCCCCCCCAATCATAATTACTCACATCACTAGTATCACAGGGTCAGGCTTTCAATTGACAAGTGCATTATCAACAGCCTTGCATTTTCACGTGCATGAAATCTATAAGCTTAAATACTGAATATACAGGCTTATGTACCCCCCCCCAGCACCCACACACAATCATAATTACTCGCATCACTAGTATACACAGGGTCAGGCTTTCAATTGACAAGTGCATTATCAACAGTCTTCATTTTCACGTGCATGAAATCTATAAGCTTAACTACTGAACATACGGGCCTATGCACCCCCCCCACAATCATAATTACTCACATCACTAGTATCACAGGGTCAGGCTTTCAATTGACAAGTGCATTATCAACAGCCTTGCATGTTCACGTGCATGAAATCTATAAGCTTAAATACTGAATATACAGGCCTATGTACCCCCCCCCTCAGCACACACACACAATCATAATTACTCACATCACTAGTATCACAGGGTCAGGGTTTCTAGTGACAAGTGCATTATCAACAGCATTGCATTTTCACGTGCATGAAATCTATAAGCTTAACATACAGGTCTATACCCCCCCCACAAACACACAATCATAATTACTCACATCACTAGTATCACAGACATTCAAATTCCATCATGAAATCTATTCGGCTTTCACAGTACACTGATTTTCAAGTTCAAACGCTAGCTCTTCAAAGGTGCTGAATTCGACCATCGTGCAAATCGCCAGATATCGTATTCAGGAAATTAACATAAGGGCGCACATCACTGAAAATGATGCCAGTTTTTCTCTATAAAAATGCTAATTAAAATCATTTAAACAATTTTGGATATCTGCCATCTGTGATACACTTGTAGGATTTAATATTACTAATCATTACCAATCCAAATTTATGCAAATTTCTGCTCATTTTAATGCTTACTTTTAGAATCTATGTTTTTTTCTTAGAATAAAAATAAATTAAGATTTGTTCCAAGTCTACCATGTTACAATACTGATAATTCAATAAAAAAAACTTTTTAGACTGCAACAAGTCTGTCCTAAAACATTGTATTTATTTGGATAATGAATTGGAAATTCAAAATCATATTTGCTACACAAAGTAAAATTATTTGAAGTTTGAAATATATAGTGGACAAAATAAAGTCCAATTTGAAAGAATTTAATGTTCTAAGGTGTGTGGCTCAAGGCTTGGATAGCAGTTATCCATGTTTGACCAATGCATGCATGGATAGCCCTAGTGAAATGGAGATTGGATAGCTCTTATCCATAGTGCTGAGTGACCAGCATGGATAATTGCTATCCATTTTGCCTCTCAGTTTACATGTGTTTGGCCCAAGGCTTGGATAGCTCTTATCCATCCCAGTGCTGACCAGCATGGATAATTGCTATCCATTTTGCTTGTCAGATTACATATTACAACAGAGATGATTTTCATTTTGGACTTTACTAAGTCCAGATTAATTTTAAACTTGAAATTAAATTCACTTTGTGTAACAAGTATGATTTTGAATGTCAATTTATTATCCATTCCAAAAGGAGCACCCCCCTTCCAAGGCTATATGATTAGGATTTGGACTAAGGTTAGGAATTGATATAGGATTAGGGTTTGCCTGTTAAGGGTATGTTAGGGTTAAGGTTGGGATTAGGGTTAGGTTAGGGTTAGGATTAGGATTAGGGTTAGGATTAGGGTTAGGATTAGAATTACGGTTAGTGTTATGGCCCATGTTTAGGGTTTAGGGTTATAGGGTACCGTATGTAGGAGGGGTCTGCAATTACCTTGGATAAAATACAGTTGTTTTGTGTGGTGTGTGTACATCTGTACAGGTACATGTATGGCTATGTGAATATAGGCCTGTGATTCATATGAAGAATGTGCATGGTCTTTTTATAGTACAAGGACAAATTGGCCAATGCCAGAGGCTATATGCATACCAATGTGTGTACATCTACAAATGAGAAATTTTTGGTGGTTTGCTTTTCATTGCAAATTGCAGTCATTTGAAATTATCGCAGTTTTTTAATTGCAACTTCCTACACACAAAATGGCGTTTAATTTACTCGCAACATTACGCGTCTGGTAAAGCCGTGAAATTGTGCCTATTTAGAAGATATCTCATCATTTGTATAATGTACATCATCACTATACTTGTCCATGTTATCAAAGATATGGCTATATGCAGCTGTGAATTTCCAGCCCCCCCCTTATGGCCAGGGTACCACGGGGATGGGTGGCTGGGACTTATACCAGGGCTAAATTTCAAAAATGTTAAAACTCCCGGCCAAGTCCCGGACCGACGGGAAACAACACATGGCCGGCCCTACAGGGACAAATTTTGTGTCAATGCCCGTCTGTTATAATAAACTGCCCGGCTATTTTTCCGGGTACTCTGCACTGCAGCCAGGGGTTGGAGTGGGTCAGGGACTCAGGGTTTCAATTGACAAGTGCATTATCAACAGTCTTCATTTTCACGTGCATGAAATCTATAAGCTTAACTACTGAACATACGGGCCTATGCACCCCCCAATCATAATTACTCACATCACTAGTATCACAGGGTCAGGCTTTCAATTGACAAGTGCATTATCAACAGCCTTGCATTTTCACGTGCATGAAATCTATAAGCTTAAATACTGAATATACAGGCTTATGTGCCCCCCCCCCCCTCAGCACACACACACAATCATAATTACTCGCATCACTAGTATACACAGGGTCAGGCTTTCAATTGACAAGTGCATTATCAACAGTCTTGCATTTTCACGTGCATGAAATCTATAAGCTTAACTACTGAACATACGGGCCTATGCACCCCCCCACAATCATAATTACTCACATCACTAGTATCACAGGGTCAGGCTTTCAATTGACAAGTGCATTATCAACAGCCTTGCATGTTCACGTGCATGAAATCTATAAGCTTAAATACTGAATATACAGGCCTATGTACCCCCCCTCAGCACACACACACAATCATAATTACTCACATCACTAGTATCACAGGGTCAGGGTTTCTAGTGACAAGTGCATTATCAACAGCATTGCATTTTCACGTGCATGAAATCTATAAGCTTAACATACAGGTCTATACCCCCCCACAAACACACAATCATAATTACTCACATCACTAGTATCACAGACATTCAAATTCCATCATGAAATCTATTCGGCTTTCACAGTACACTGATTTTCAAGTTCAAACGCTAGCTCTTCAAAGGTGCTGAATTCGACCATCGTGCAAATCGCCAGATATCGTATTCAGGAAATTAACATAAGGGCGCACATCACTGAAAATGATGCCAGTTTTTCTCTATAAAATGCTAATTAAAATCATTTAAACAATTTTTGATATCTGCCATCTGTGATACACTTGTAGGATTTAATATTACTAATCATTACCAATCCAAATTTATGCAAATTTCTGCTCATTTTAATGCTTACTTTTAGAATCTATGTTTTTTTCTTAGAATAAAAATAAATTAAGATTTGTTCCAAGTCTACCATGTTACAATACTGATAATTCAATAAAAAAAACTTTTTAGACTGCAACAAGTCTGTCCTAAAACATTGTATTTATTTGGATAATGAATTGGAAATTCAAAATCATATTTGCTACACAAAGTAAAATTATTTGAAGTTTGAAATATATAGTGGACAAAATAAAGTCCAATTTGAAAGAATTTAATGTTCTAAGGTGTGTGGCTCAAGGCTTGGATAGCAGTTATCCATGTTTGACCAATGCATGCATGGATAGCCCTAGTGAAATGGAGATTGGATAGCTCTTATCCATAGTGCTGAGTGACCAGCATGGATAATTGCTATCCATTTTGCCTCTCAGTTTACATGTGTTTGGCCCAAGGCTTGGATAGCTCTTATCCATCCCAGTGCTGACCAGCATGGATAATTGCTATCCATTTTGCTTGTCAGATTACATATTACAACAGAGATGATTTTCATTTTGGACTTTACTAAGTCCAGATTAATTTTAAACTTGAAATTAAATTCACTTTGTGTAACAAGTATGATTTTGAATGTCCAATTTATTATCCATTCCAAAAGGAGCACCCCCCTTCCAAGGCTATATGATTAGGATTTGGACTAAGGTTAGGAATTGATATAGGATTAGGGTTTGCCTGTTAAGGGTATGTTAGGGTTAAGGTTGGGATTAGGGTTAGGTTAGGGTTAGGATTAGGATTAGGGTTAGGATTAGGGTTAGGATTAGAATTACGGTTAGTGTTATGGCCCATGTTTAGGGTTTAGGGTTATAGGGTACCGTATGTAGGAGGGGTCTGCAATTACCTTGGATAAAATACAGTTGTTTGTGTGGGTGTGTGTACATCTGTACAGGTACATGTATGGCTATGTGAATATAGGCCTGTGATTCATATGAAGAATGTGCATGGTCTTTTTATAGTACAAGGACAAATTGGCCAATGCCAGAGGCTATATGCATACCAATGTGTGTACATCTACAAATGAGAAATTTTTGGTGGTTTGCTTTTCATTGCAAATTGCAGTCATTTGAAATTATCGCAGTTTTTTTAATTGCACCTTCCTACACACAAAATGGCGTTTAATTTACTCGCAACATTACGCGTCTGGTAAAGCCGTGAAATTGTGCCTATTTAGAAGATATCTCATCATTTGTATAATGTACATCATCACTATACTTGTCCATGTTATCAAAGATATGGCTATATGCAGCTGTGAATTTCCAGCCCCCCCCTTATGGCCAGGGTACCACGGGGATGGGTGGCTGGGACTTATACCAGGGCTAAATTTCAAAAATGTTAAAACTCCCGGCCAAGTCCCGGACCGACGGGAAACAACACATGGCCGGCCCTACAGGGACAAATTTTGTGTCAATGCCCGTCTGTTATAATAAACTGCCCGGCTATTTTTTCCGGGTACTCTGCACTGCAGCCAGGGGTTGGAGTGGGTCAGGGACTCAGGGTTTCAATTGACAAGTGCATTATCAACAGTCTTCATTTTCACGTGCATGAAATCTATAAGCTTAACTACTGAACATACGGGCCTATGCACCCCCCCAATCATAATTACTCACATCACTAGTATCACAGGGTCAGGCTTTCAATTGACAAGTGCATTATCAACAGCCTTGCATTTTCACGTGCATGAAATCTATAAGCTTAAATACTGAATATACAGGCTTATGTACCCCCCCTCAGCACACACACACAATCATAATTACTCGCATCACTAGTATACACAGGGTCAGGCTTTCAATTGACAAGTGCATTATCAACAGTCTTCATTTTCACGTGCATGAAATCTATAAGCTTAACTACTGAACATACGGGCCTATACCCCCCCAATCATAATTACTCACATCACTAGTATCACAGGGTCAGGCTTTCAATTGACAAGTGCATTATCAACAGCCTTGCATGTTCACGTGCATGAAATCTATAAGCTTAAATACTGAATATACAGGCCTATGTGCCCCCCCCCTCAGCACACACACACAATCATAATTACTCACATCACTAGTATCACAGGGTCAGGGTTTCTAGTGACAAGTGCATTATCAACAGCATTGCATTTTCACGTGCATGAAATCTATAAGCTTAACATACAGGTCTATACCCCCCCCCACAAACACACAATCATAATTACTCACATCACTAGTATCACAGACATTCAAATTCCATCATGAAATCTATTCGGCTTTCACAGTACACTGATTTTCAAGTTCAAACGCTAGCTCTTCAAAGGTGCTGAATTCGACCATCGTGCAAATCGCCAGATATCGTATTCAGGAAATTAACATAAGGGCGCACATCACTGAAAATGAAGACAGTTTTTCTCTATAAAAATGCTAATTAAAATCATTTAAACAATTTTTGATATCTGCCATCTGTGATACACTTGTAGGATTTAATATTACTAATCATTACCAATCCAAATTTATGCAAATTTCTGCTCATTTTAATGCTTACTTTTAGAATCTATGTTTTTTCTTAGAATAAAAATAAATTAAGATTTGTTCCAAGTCTACCATGTTACAATACTGATAATTCAATAAAAAAACTTTTTAGACTGCAACAAGTCTGTCCTAAAACATTGTATTTATTTGGATAATGAATTGGAAATTCAAAATCATATTTGCTACACAAAGTAAAATTATTTGAAGTTTGAAATATATAGTGGACAAAATAAAGTCCAATTTGAAAGAATTTAATGTTCTAAGGTGTGTGGCTCAAGGCTTGGATAGCAGTTATCCATGTTTGACCAATGCATGCATGGATAGCCCTAGTGAAATGGAGATTGGATAGCTCTTATCCATAGTGCTGAGTGACCAGCATGGATAATTGCTATCCATTTTGCCTCTCAGTTTACATGTGTTTGGCCCAAGGCTTGGATAGCTCTTATCCATCCCAGTGCTGACCAGCATGGATAATTGCTATCCATTTTGCTTGTCAGATTACATATTACAACAGAGATGATTTTCATTTTGGACTTTACTAAGTCCAGATTAATTTTAAACTTGAAATTAAATTTATTTTGTGTAACAAGTATGATTTTGAATGTCCAATTTATTATCCATTCCAAAAGGAGCACCCCCTTCCAAGGCTATATGATTAGGATTTGGACTAAGGTTAGGAATTGATATAGGATTAGGGTTTGCCTGTTAAGGGTATGTTAGGGTTAAGGTTGGGATTAGGGTTAGGTTAGGGTTAGGATTAGGATTAGGGTTAGGATTAGGGTTAGGATTAGAATTACGGTTAGTGTTATGGCCCATGTTTAGGGTTTAGGGTTATAGGGTACCGTATGTAGGAGGGTCTGCAATTACCTTGGATAAAATACAGTTGTTTGTGGGTGTGTGTACATCTGTACAGGTACATGTATGGCTATGTGAATATAGGCCTGTGATTCATATGAAGAATGTGCATGGTCTTTTTATAGTACAAGGACAAATTGGCCAATGCCAGAGGCTATATGCATACCAATGTGTGTACATCTACAAATGAGAAATTTTTGGTGGTTTGCTTTTCATTGCAAATTGCAGTCATTTGAAATTATCGCAGTTTTTTTAATTGCAACTTCCTACACACAAAATGGCGTTTAATTTACTCGCAACATTACGCGTCTGGTAAAGCCGTGAAATTGTGCCTATTTAGAAGATATCTCATCATTTGTATAATGTACATCATCACTATACTTGTCCATGTTATCAAAGATATGGCTATATGCAGCTGTGAATTTCAGCCCCCCCCCTTATGGCCAGGGTACCACGGGGATGGGTGGCTGGGACTTATACCAGGGCTAAATTTCAAAATGTTAAAACTCCCGGCCAAGTCCCGGACCGACGGGAAACAACACATGGCCGGCCCTACAGGGACAAATTTTGTGTCAATGCCCGTCTGTTATAATAAACTGCCCGGCTATTTTTTCCGGGTACTCTGCACTGCAGCCAGGGGTTGGAGTGGGTCAGGGACTCAGGGTTTCAATTGACAAGTGCATTATCAACAGTCTTCATTTTCACGTGCATGAAATCTATAAGCTTAACTACTGAACATACGGGCCTATGCACCCCCCAATCATAATTACTCACATCACTAGTATCACAGGGTCAGGCTTTCAATTGACAAGTGCATTATCAACAGCCTTGCATTTTCACGTGCATGAAATCTATAAGCTTAAATACTGAATATACAGGCTTATGTACCCCCCCCCCCTCAGCACACACACACAATCATAATTACTCGCATCACTAGTATACACAGGGTCAGGCTTTCAATTGACAAGTGCATTATCAACAGTCTTCATTTTCACGTGCATGAAATCTATAAGCTTAACTACTGAACATACGGGCCTATGCACCCCCCCCCACAATCATAATTACTCACATCACTAGTATCACAGGGTCAGGCTTTCAATTGACAAGTGCATTATCAACAGCCTTGCATGTTCACGTGCATGAAATCTATAAGCTTAAATACTTAACATACGGGTGTATGTCGCCCCCCCCACACACACAATCATAATTACTCACATCACTAGTATCACAGGGTCAGGGTTTCTAGTGACAAGTGCATTATCAACAGCATTGCATTTTCACGTGCATGAAATCTATAAGCTTAACATACAGGTCTATACCCCCCACAAACACACACAATCATAATTACTCACATCACTAGTATCACAGACATTCAAATTCCATCATGAAATCTATTCGGCTTTCACAGTACACTGATTTTCAAGTTCAAACGCTAGCTCTTCAAAGGTGCTGAATTCGACCATCGTGCAAATCGCCAGATATCGTATTCAGGAAATTAACATAAGGGCGCACATCACTGAAAATGATGCCAGTTTTCTCTATAAAAATGCTAATTAAAATCATTTAAACAATTTTTGATATCTGCCATCTGTGATACACTTGTAGGATTTAATATTACTAATCATTACCAATCCAAATTTATGCAAATTTCTGCTCATTTTAATGCTTACTTTTAGAATCTATGTTTTTTCTTAGAATAAAAATAAATTAAGATTTGTTCCAAGTCTACCATGTTACAATACTGATAATTCAATAAAAAAACTTTTTAGACTGCAACAAGTCTGTCCTAAAACATTGTATTTATTTGGATAATGAATTGGAAATTCAAAATCATATTTGCTACACAAAGTAAAATTATTTGAAGTTTGAAATATATAGTGGACAAAATAAAGTCCAATTTGAAAGAATTTAATGTTCTAAGGTGTGTGGCTCAAGGCTTGGATAGCAGTTATCCATGTTTGACCAATGCATGCATGGATAGCCCTAGTGAAATGGAGATTGGATAGCTCTTATCCATAGTGCTGAGTGACCAGCATGGATAATTGCTATCCATTTTGCCTCTCAGTTTACATGTGTTTGGCCCAAGGCTTGGATAGCTCTTATCCATCCCAGTGCTGACCAGCATGGATAATTGCTATCCATTTTGCTTGTCAGATTACATATTACAACAGAGATGATTTTCATTTTGGACTTTACTAAGTCCAGATTAATTTTAAACTTGAAATTAAATTCACTTTGTGTAACAAGTATGATTTTGAATGTCCAATTTATTATCCATTCCAAAAGGAGCACCCCCCCCCAAGGCTATATGATTAGGATTTGGACTAAGGTTAGGAATTGATATAGGATTAGGGTTTGCCTGTTAAGGGTATGTTAGGGTTAAGGTTGGGATTAGGGTTAGGTTAGGGTTAGGATTAGGATTAGGGTTAGGATTAGGGTTAGGATTAGAATTACGGTTAGTGTTATGGCCCATGTTTAGGGTTTAGGGTTATAGGGTACCGTATGTAGGAGGGTCTGCAATTACCTTGGATAAAATACAGTTGTTTGTGTGGGTGTGTGTACATCTGTACAGGTACATGTATGGCTATGTGAATATAGGCCTGTGATTCATATGAAGAATGTGCATGGTCTTTTTATAGTACAAGGACAAATTGGCCAATGCCAGAGGCTATATGCATACCAATGTGTGTACATCTACAAATGAGAAATTTTGGTGGTTTGCTTTTCATTGCAAATTGCAGTCATTTGAAATTATCGCAGTTTTTTTAATTGCAACTTCCTACACACAAAATGGCGTTTAATTTACTCGCAACATTACGCGTCTGGTAAAGCCGTGAAATTGTGCCTATTTAGAAGATATCTCATCATTTGTATAATGTACATCATCACTATACTTGTCCATGTTATCAAAGATATGGCTATATGCAGTTGTGAATTTCAGCCCCCCCCTTATGGCCAGGGTACCACGGGGATGGGTGGCTGGGACTTATACCAGGGCTAAATTTCAAAAATGTTAAAACTCCCGGCCAAGTCCCGGACCGACGGGAAACAACACATGGCCGGCCCTACAGGGACAAATTTTGTGTCAATGCCCGTCTGTTATAATAAACTGCCCGGCTATTTTTTCCGGGTACTCTGCACTGCAGCCAGGGGTTGGAGTGGGTCAGGGACTCAGGGTTTCAATTGACAAGTGCATTATCAACAGTCTTCATTTTCACGTGCATGAAATCTATAAGCTTAACTACTGAACATACGGGCCTATGCACCCCCCCAATCATAATTACTCACATCACTAGTATCACAGGGTCAGGCTTTCAATTGACAAGTGCATTATCAACAGCCTTGCATTTTCACGTGCATGAAATCTATAAGCTTAAATACTGAATATACAGGCTTATGTACCCCCCCCTCAGCACACACACACAATCATCATTACTCGCATCACTAGTATACACAGGGTCAGGCTTTCAATTGACAAGTGCATTATCAACAGTCTTCATTTTCACGTGCATGAAATCTATAAGCTTAACTACTGAACATACGGGCCTATGCACCCCCCCACAATCATAATTACTCACACCACTAGTATCACAGGGTCAGGCTTTCAATTGACAAGTGCATTATCAACAGCCTTGCATGTTCACGTGCATGAAATCTATAAGCTTAAATACTGAATATACAGGCCTATGTACCCCCCCTCAGCACACACACACAATCATAATTACTCACATCACTAGTATCACAGGGTCAGGGTTTCTAGTGACAAGTGCATTATCAACAGCATTGCATTTTCACGTGCATGAAATCTATAAGCTTAACATACAGGTCTATACCCCCCCCACAAACACACAATCATAATTACTCACATCACTAGTATCACAGACATTCAAATTCCATCATGAAATCTATTCGGCTTTCACAGTACACTGATTTTCAAGTTCAAACGCTAGCTCTTCAAAGGTGCTGAATTCGACCATCGTGCAAATCGCCAGATATCGTATTCAGGAAATTAACATAAGGGCGCACATCACTGAAAATGATGCCAGATTTTCTCTATAAAAATGCTAATTAAAATCATTTAAACAATTTTTGATATCTGCCATCTGTGATACACTTGTAGGATTTAATATTACTAATCATTACCAATCCAAATTTATGCAAATTTCTGCTCATTTTAATGCTTACTTTTAGAATCTATGTTTTTTCTTAGAATAAAAATAAATTAAGATTTGTTCCAAGTCTACCATGTTACAATACTGATAATTCAATAAAAAAACTTTTTAGACTGCAACAAGTCTGTCCTAAAACATTGTATTTATTTGGATAATGAATTGGAAATTCAAAATCATATTTGCTACACAAAGTAAAATTATTTGAAGTTTGAAATATATAGTGGACAAAATAAAGTCCAATTTGAAAGAATTTAATGTTATAGACTGATAAAACTTACGAAGATGAACTCCAAGTTGATATATTGAAACAAAAGTCACAGTTTGTTACCCAAATTTGTTGCAATATTGTAACAAATTCAGACTTTGATTGCCAAACGGTGAGGGTGACTTTGTAGAGTCTGCGTTATTTCATGATAAGCAGAAGATACTACCAAAGTTTTTCATAATATAATTCCAACAAAAGACTCACGTTTTCCATATAGTTTCGGCATTCCAGTCTGTTGCCTTTCTCAATGGTGTCTGCCAATCGATCCTTTGTTGGATGGCATGACGTCATCGGGAGATGATGACGCCCTCAGGATTAATTGGTCATAGACGTGACTCAGTTTGTAGGCCCCTGGACTGGATTGCCGAAACTGTATGTTTTTTTATTGGAATTATACTATGAAAACTTTGAAATCTGAATATTGTATTCCTGATGAATCTCATCCAAAAAATATAGAAAAAAAAAGATACTAAACTTCAGAATGTCAAATTTAATTTCGACAGTCAAATGCTAATAGATTGCCTTACTTGTATGATCTAACATGTATGAGTTTACTTTGATCAATTCTCTGTTATTTTAAGTTTAATTAATTGACCTGGAAGTGCTGTGTTTCTGCGAGTTCAATCTGGGCAAATTTCCAATCCGTGCCATCAACACTCTGCTGTCCCGACAAAGACCACCTAACAGTTCTATTAGTGTATTCAACATCTCCTGGAACTCTCATCACATATACAGATAAATCACCTGTATCGTTACCCCACATATGATACCAGAAGGTAAAACACTGGTTAGAGGTAGGGGTTATCACAGGAGATGATAGACGTGCTGTTTCATTAAAGACTCTGGGATCACTTGATTCTGTGTACATGTAGTACCCTGCAATGTATGAATGAGAGATATAGTTAATGAAAGATCACATACCGGTATTATAACTCGATTATAATTAAGAACTATCTAACACACAAAGAAATGAGATCACTGTGCCATATGTATAGACCAGCATTTGTTTGAAGGGAAAGTGAGGGGAGGATGAAGCTCAAAATCTTCAACTATAATACAAACATAGTATTATTTCCCACTTTGCCTGTGTACACGGTGTCCCTGAAAGAGCTATATCGTCGGAAACTTATTTTTGGGGGTATTTTAATGCCCAAACCAAACATAACTAAATAACTGATGTGGTTGATGAATAAATCGGCTACCACATACTTTTTAAATTTTGACAATTGACCCCACTGTTCTTGAAATATAAGAATTTTACGAAACTCGCTCATTTTCAATTCTTACCACGGATTCAAATATCAATTAATGATGTTATATTAGGAGGGCCAATAATACTACGCATAGGCGTTTATTGTCATTGTTTGATATATGTATATCTGTATATCAAAAACAAATTGTCAAAATTCAAAAAGTATGTGATAACTAATTTATGCGTCAACTATATCAACTTCTTAGTTCTGATTGGTTCGGGCATTAAAAAACCCAAAGATTAAAGTTTCCGACGATCTGGTTCATTTAGGATTTTCTAGGGACACCCTTTACCTTAATGTCTCATAAAACAAATTTCGTAACTGAGACTGCAAAAACTCCGCATCGAAAACGTAAGTATAACACTTACACTGCTTGCATTCAAAATGAGCGCGATGACACATGGTGTCCAATCGGACTGACTCACTCATGCAAGAATATAACGCTCGCAAGATCTGTAAACATTCATTTGCAACTATACATATATGCTAGAGATGTTGGATTTTTCCCCTGATTTTGTCTTTCTTATTTTGCTTCCACATTTACCTATAATGTTTCATAGTGTACAGTCAATACCTACCGGATCCCGTTGTATGATCACGAGAAGGACCTGTGTATAAACTGGGTGTACTACCAGTAAAACGTGTCCAGTCAAAGTCATCATCCTCCGATTGTAGCCAGGTACACGTATCATCTTCAAAATCACATTCACCTGAGAACACAATTTGAATCATACAGAAGATCATTGGTTGAGATATGATCAGTGGTGTTGCCAGTGAGCATTTGCCCGAAACCTGTCCTTTCCCTTCCCACCCAACCCTCATTTCCATATAACCCATTCCAAATGGGTCAAAATATCCGTTTGAGGGGTATTCTCCAAATTTGACCTCACAGATAGATTCACTAAGTCATTTTCAAGTTATGAGGCCCAAAAGTTTCCATAATTCCAGAGTTAAGACCCTTAAATGACGTATATGCATACGTAGCGGCAAACGTAAATAGAAAGCAAAATTATACTTCTACGCCACTCAAATTTGGTACACTCACCAGAGCGCTTTCACCGGGTCAACCGGCGTCTTCAGCGGATGTTACTGCTCAGAAGATTTGTTGCTGCTAGCGATAATGAAGGGACACCTCTGATGACGTCACAGGTGTTGATGACGTCAAACAGGAAGATGTTGTGGCGCCCTCTTGGTTTCGGGGGTCAGGAGGTTGTCACAGACAGGGTCGATGTCTAACCATTTGTCACGGCGTGACAGAGCAATAACATCCACTGAAGACGCCGGTTGACACGCTGAAAGCACTCCAGTGAGTGTGGTACAGTGTAGGATGTATGTATGTTATATCTTACCAGGTGGATCACACTTTCCAGCTCTATAATTCACATCATCAATAGCTATATCACTGGTATCTCCTCCAATGGTAGCTTCAAAGACAAGTTGGTATGGTGTGGTATTGTGGACAGTTACAAAGCCAGTAAACCATTTGTTACCTTGGTTACCAGTCCGACTCCATAGATCTGTAGATTGACCATTAAGCTTCAAAAGGAATATTGCATCAATGGACACATTTTACAGTAAGTCATATTATTAATATAAGTCTTGCTGTATCCAGCGTTCGAAATAAGGCGCGTCCTTGCGTCAAATACCCGTGAAAGTAGGCGCGGACCCGCAAATTTCCTACGGTACGGGTCCGCGTGACCCGTAAAAATTGAACTAAGCAAAGAGCACAAAATCCTAAGTTTGTTGTTCCACTGGAAAAACTGGTTCACATAATACGTCCAGCTCCCTGACAACACTTTCGTTTTAGTTTCACATAACGTTTTCAACCCGGGTTTTCAATTTTCTACAATCTACATACCGTGATCGCCTTAGCTAATTCTCTCTCTTGAAATATCAAAGGCAAGGGTCTGGGTCGGACCCTTGAAAATGGGTGAGAACCCTTGAAATTTCAAAGGGTGGATTTTTTCTTATTTCGAGGCCTGGCTGTATCACTATCTGTTTTCCTATAAATATTTTAATCGGTTAATTTAAGAAAGAAAGTACCGATGGCTCCCAGTGGCCTAAAAAACTTATTGTCCCCTACCTTGACACTCAATGAGCCTGTATCTGCCCCATACATATGATATCCAAAAACCCAGCAAACGTCAGGCACACCAGGATCAGGGATAAATGATGGTGCTAAGATCCTGGCTTTATCACCTACAGCTTGTCCAGTAGATTCTGTGTAAATATACTTTCCTGGGGAAAAAAGACAGCATGGTATCATGTATTCATCTATAACAATCCGGAAGGCATCTCAAGTAATATTTAAAATATTACAAATTCTGTTTTAAAAGGGCATTTCGTGATCCACAGCATCATCATCCCACTTTTCACAAAAAAAGTTGAGATTTTTATATCACTGGAAACCTCTGGCTACATAATGTTTATTTACAAAATATTTCTTGCAGATTAATTCGTTTAGCAAAGATATCGTGAAATTTTAATTTCGTTCTGGTGCACCAGAACGAAATTACAACACATTGACTATGGAGCAGTGTAATACACATAATCATGCATAACTCGCAAACGCAAAATCGGAATCAACTGAAATTTTGGGAATAATCTTTTTTCGTGGATATCTACTGAATAATGTCATAAAGAGAGGATGCTAGGATCACGAAATACTCCTTTAAATCACTTTCTAATATAATATCCTTTATTATATTAAGTTCATTGAGATATGATATTGCATATATGATTATTTCATTATTTATGTGTTAATGAGACATCCACCTGTATCAGGTGTAGGTGTGGCGCCACTTAATACTGTCTACTCAAAGTCATCAGTATCATCTTGTGTATAGCCACACAAGATTATATAACAAAACATTGCACAGTATCATTTTCTTACCATAATCAGTTCCGTATGAGACATCGACTGCAGGTCCTGTGTTATTTGTAGGTGTTGCACCACTTAATACTGTCCACTCAAAGTCATCAGTAGCATCTTGTATATAGCCACACAAGGTACTATCCTGGAACTCACATGACTGGGTTCCTGGAAAAAGTAAAGTAATTTAGTCAAAGAAAGTGTCCAGAAAAGTAGACAGACCAGCAACAACATTTATGTGTTATCCCAGCAAACACCAAATATTTTACAGAAAACTGTATCACTCACAGGTAAAGGGTATAAAACGTTTTAATAACATTCAGAAAACATTTTTGAAAACTTTATGCAAAATGTTTTGCAAATATACACTAAGCCAAAAAACAAACTTATAATTTTTCACAAGGTCATTACTTAAAACCCTGTGCATCAAAATGAACCAAAATTGCACACAGGATTACTTCAATACTCTAGTCTAAACAAATGTCAGTAACCAAGCAGTTGTCCAACTGACACAACAGTAAAATGCACTGACATGGAACAACTTCCTGGACCACATTCACAGCACAATAAATGGTCAGATGTTACCATTTTGTTGCATTTTCAGTACAACTCAAAAGATGACACCAGATAGTAGAGAGAATAATAATAACAAATTAAAATAAAAACATGGGATCTCTGTGATTCGTATGTTTAATTATTTTATGACAATTCTCTGTAGGACAGCATTTGTGGTGAACAGCGCAACATACGCTTTTCAAGTTCTTCTAGATCTATGCGCGTACAAGATCCGAACAAAATTAATGTTCTTCATATATATTTTACTTAGATGCTCCCACAGAAGTATCAGTTGTTCGCCCGTGGATATCATAAAGGTCAGTTTTTAGTTTCAAAAAATATATTTCCGTCTATTTGTCGTCGACATATACACATGTGCCAATATGATCAAACTAAATTTCCACTATGTAAACGAAATTTTGCCACTTAATATTCACCTTCACAGTTCCCATAGTAAATGCTCAAATCATCCAAAGCAATGTCACCAAGGTAACTGTCCCCAACAACTCCTTCATACGATACCTGCGAAAAGTAGATATTAAAGACAACTAATTTGGCTGCTTGATGATTATCAAATAAAATTAATGTTGACGTAACGTGGCTATACCTCAGGCTCCTCGGGCCATCCGATATGTCAGGGATTGTTAGGTTCATCGTGTCGCTGATTCAGGACCGCTCAATTTCAAGGAAGGAGGAGGCTCCGTGTGGGCGTGCCGTGGGGCTCTGTACACGCGCATAAGCTTTTCAATATCTGTGTCTCCTACGTTCCTGGGTGAGAATTTCGGCGGTGCTCTTCAGTCCTCACATGGTGTCCCTGGACTTCAAGAGCTTGATGAAGACACCATCAGCTGGCTGTGCAGGGACCTAACTGTCTAGCTACAATGTACATAATAGGTCTCACACGCAAGAAGGAGAAGAAAGATTTTGGTCAATATCCACTTACTCAAGGGTACCATCAAATTTCGACAATTTTGATAACTAGGAACAAGTTCTTTTGTATTTGTTCTTTTCAAATTCCTGATAAAGTTTTAATTTTCCATTTAGAATGTTTGTATTTCAAATTAGGATTTAAAAGATTTTCACTCTTAACAACATGAATAAAAGGATGTAAAAGTAAAATACTGTTCACCATAACGGTTCCTCTGGTACCACTGGAATTGCCAATATCTTATGTAATTTCTTCAATGCTTCAATGATTCCAATATTTCTGACATTCCAACCCTCCATTATGACATTTCTTTCTCCATCTCTCTTTGTAGTTTCCAGCAATGACATCCACCTCTTCATCTCCGAGTTCAACAACAACAACAAGTTCATTTTTGAGTTGGTTTGCAAAAAGCAACATTTTACGATCTTTTAATACATCAAAGCTCAATAACTACCTGGAAATCATCATTTGGTAGATGTAATATCTGGCCTCTGTACCAGCGATCTTTCCTAGTTCCAATTCTCTGCCACACAGGGTACCAAGTTGTCCTGCAATCTTAATGTACACATTCAGAGTGCCTATGCCGTCACCATACATGTGGTACCAGAAATCAACACACATCGTAGGGTAGGAGAAGGGCACATTGGCTGACTCAATACGAGCGTCATCTCCTTTGTAACGTGGTGAGGATGCCTCAATGTAGATATAATAACCCTGATCTGTATCACAAGGATGGGGAAAAAAGAGCATGATTTACGATTTACGATGGTGTTTCCACGCAAGCAAAGAAACTTGGAGCAAAATGGTTTAAAGGTGACCAAAGATGCAAAGTACACCGAAGATAATTGACCTAAAAGTCAAATAAGTAGGCCATACATAGCAAATAAATTATGTTACTTTACAAATAAATTCTATAACGCCACTGGCATACATACTCACCTGTTCCTAAGGTATGATCCTTTGAAGGGCCTGTGTCAGTGGAGCCAGTACCACCTGCATTCCTGGTCCAGTCAAACTTGTCATCCTTTGCTTGGATGTAATTGCAGGTGTCATTCTGCTCAAAGTCACAGTCCCATTGCGTTGTGGCTATGAATTGAAATTAAACAAATACTAAAACGAAGGATGCAACTTCGAAATTTGCCAAGAGATATTTAGATTTAGAATTAAATTTGTTAAATAAGAAGTCTTGTTTTAAAAAAATAGTAAATTTTGGCAATATATCCGATTTAATCTATTTTATGAATACATTTGAATTTGAAAACCTTGTTCGATATTAATGAAACAAACGTATACACTTAATTTAAGAGTGAAAGAGTGATCTCAGGGATCACTTACCAATATGGAGAAAATTTAATTATTTCAACAACAACAACAGATCTGGAAGTAGCATGTGTTTCAATTCCATTTTGAAAGTACATATTATTTTGTCTGAAAGGAGGGTTGACTGCATTGCTTTTCCTGTAAATGTGTCATATTTTACTTTTTTTGCTTCAGGTCACTCCAAAAGATTCCAATACGGGAAAACTGGGAAATGGGAAAGAACTGGGAAAATTTACAGAGCAAGGCATACCAACTTAATATGTGGAAACACATGAAATCAATACAGAAAGAATCCATTGGGAAAATTGTAATCAAAACAAAAAACAAATGTGGGCACCGAAGTAATTATATAGAAAAGTTTAAAGTTACCAACTATAATATCCGTAACACCTTTTTACACCAGAACAATTATACCTTTCCTTCAACATTATGAGTACATACGTGGTGGAACAGATATCACCACCTCGCCTGTTCCCGAATGTGCACCTACTTCCGGTAGATGCAAACAAAGCAAGAAAAGAAGTTCCAAATTAGTCAGCATTGTAATTCCAAAATATCTTATATCCCAAGAAACATTTGCATTTGTTTTTGATACAAATCAATTAATATTGTATACTACGTGATTATTCATTATTATAGTTTATAACCTGCAATTGCTGGCCCTGTATACATAGTATTGCTTTGTGCATTTAACTTTGTACATTTGACTTTGTACGTTGACTTTGTACATTGTAAATACTAACTTGATCTTGTCCATCATAATTGAACAAGATAATCAGTGAATAATACAGGGTGTCCCTGAAAGAACCGTATCGTCGGAAACTTAATTGTTTAAGCATGATGCGTCTGTTTTCATTGATAGATATATTCACTCCGTCGAACGGGTTAAAAATTAAATTAGGTAGTTTCGTAAAATTCGTTTCTTTCAAAACGGAGTGGTCAATTGTCAGGTATGTGATAGCTGATATGTTCCTCAACGATGTATTATCGTTCTAATGTGCACGTGCTCGCATGTATATAGGTCCACTTTGATTTTTTTCCTTTACAATAATTTACTTTTTTGCTCCTTTGCTATCCGACTGATATGAATTGACTTGTTCCTGATTCAACATAGTCAGTCTCGCGTCCTGTCCTGTCCTGTATTGTTCTGTGATGTTTTGTTTTCCCCACCATCTCTCAATTTTTTTTTAGTTTTTGTATTTTATATAAATTTTTTGGTATGATATCACGTACTCTTTGTATTTATTCTGCACTTACATTAAACTCGTATTGAGTGTACCTGTCTTAATTTTGTATTAATTATAGTTTATTACCCAACTCATATTGAGTGTACTTACTTAAAATGCAATCTTACAAAGTGTATCGTGTTTTAATTTATTATACTGTATTATTTATTAACCATTTTCTATTATTGTTGTTGCTATGTAATATGGAAAAGCATATGTGAAGAAAATAATTTGAATTGAATTGAATTAGTTATTTAGTTACGTTTGGTTTATGCGTTAACGTACCCAAAAATCAGTTCCCGACGATACAGTTCTTTGAGGGATACCCTGTATAGGGGTGTTCACATGAGATCATGATAAGTAGTTTCAAACTCGTCATTATTTGATTCCTTTATAGTTTTTCTTATTTTAGTTTTAACTTAATTTAATCCACCAAGGTGACAGAATTTACCTTTTCGGTAAATCACATCAACCTTTGCGGTAGACCTGTGATGTCGTCACGCCGATGCGCACATCGTTACTGCGCACTTCGCGGCTTTGAAATGCGCACGTCACATATCGCCGGATCAGCTCTACGTACAGGAAACGGATGGTATTTCAATAAATTCGTGGTTGTTTATCTCATGTTCTTTTATATTCTGATATCATCCGCCAAATACGTTTCGATGTTTTTCCCAACAAGGTCAAAAATCTTAATTGTTCGTCGGCTTTTCATCCTAGCTACATACACTGTCAACGCTCGCGTTTAACGTCGCAAATGTAACCTTTCTGCTTTTTCGGAGGAAACAACAATTTGCAACTCTTAACTCATTGCTTAAAGGTGGATTTCGTGATCCTAGCATCCTCTTTTTTGACATTTTTCAGTAGATATCCACGAAAAAAGCTTATTCCCAAAATTTCAGTTGATTTTGATTTTGCGTTTGCGAGTTTTGTATGATTATGTGTATTACACTGCTCCATAGGCCACTGTTGTAATTTCGTCCTGGTATACCAGAACGAAATTCAAATTTGACGATATTTTTGCTAAACGAATTAATCTGCAAGACATTTTGGTACATAAACATTATGTAACCAGAGGATTCCAGTGGTATAGAATCTCAACATTTTTTTGTGAAAAAAGTGGAGGGATGAGGCTGTGGATCACGAAATGCCCTTTTAATAATAATACTAAGTTACTTCCTGTCTTACTTCATTGTTGGCAACATTAAATTTGGATACACTATCCCTATGTGAATAAGTAATAGTATTATCAACTGCAATCGAATTTAAGAATGATGGACGTTTTATGATGTCATTAACAAACACATTTAAAGGAGGATTTCGTGATCCTAGCATCCTCTTTTTATGACATTTTCAGTAGATATCCACGAAAAAAGCTTATTTCCAAAATTTCAGTTGATTCCGATTTTGCGTTTGCGAGTTATGCATGATTATGTGTATTACACTGCTCCATAGACAATGTGTTGTAATTTCGTTCTGGTGCACCAGAACGAAATTCAAATTTGGCGATATTTTTGCTAAACGAATTAATCTGCAAGAAATATTTGGTACATAAACATTATGTAGCCAGAGGTATCCAGTGGTGTAAAAATCTCAACTTTTTTGGGAAAAGTGGGGGATGAGGCTGTGGATCACGAAATGCCCTTTAATACAATGAGCCAAGTATTGAACCTGGGGCTATTCCACATATTATATTTTTATACTGAATTATATCAATTTGTAAGCACTCTTTAGAAAAGTCATAGTTCATTGAATTTACAAACGTATGACAAAACAGGCAAAAAAGGTAACTTTTTGCACAATATTTGCAATTTAAAGACAATTGACCATTGTTCATTAAAATGAAGCTAGTATATGGACAATATAAATGTGCTCTTTCATTTAATGACATAAACTCTAAAAAATATTGTATGGAACACTTGAGGTTTTGACTTTAAAAAGCTTAATTTTGGTCAAAAATTGTGCTGGGAACTGGGGCAACAAAGTTACCCTATTCGCCTTGCTATTGAATAATGTTATCTGTTGAGCTAATGAAAAAAAGTGTTTTTATGGGGAAGTGTTAGCTTTTGTTCGATATAAAAACAATTCTGATTGGATGAAGGAAACACCTGAGGTTTAGACAAAAACCAATCACAGATTTCTATTTTCCACTAGATCTCACACAGCTCTTATGATGCTATGCACTCAACCGTGTAGTAAAACACAGTCCGCGTAGAGTCTAAACTCGTTGTGCTTGGGTTGGAAATTTCTGTATGTGTATCGAGGTGGAAACTGCGCGTAGATGCATTTATAAGAGTTTTTGTAGTCAAACGTTTTCATATGGAAACATACACCTGGATATCATCTGCATAAATATGAAAACTTATATGGTTCATACGTAAAATGTCCCCAACTGGATGAGTATATATTGTATATCCCCTGGGTCCTAAGATGGCTCCTTGTGGCAGGCCAAAATTCAAAACATGCTCGTTGGAGAACTGTCCTGAAAAACAAATACGGTTTCTTCTGTTTTTGATATAAGTAGCAAACCATTTTAGAGCGCGACCCTTGATACGAAAAGTATGACAAAGCCTGTTGACAAATATGGCGTGATCGATTGTATCAAATGCAGCCGATAAGTCGAGCATGGCGAGAAAGACTGCATTCTTGTTGTCAATTCTCGCGTTTCACAATAAGGGCGCCGCCAGCAGTTTGCGATGTAATCGTGATGTATCATGGAATTAGGTCGACATCCAAGTCCGCGCAATACGAATATTACCATGCTATTACATAGGAACACGTGACAATATTTTTTAGTTTGTCAATATAACGGTATTACACGTTAATCGATAGAGAAAAAATTAATTGTGCACATTTCAAATTATTAAGTATTATTGAGTATCGATTCGCGTGTAACACCTTTATTTTGACAAACTAAAAAAAGACTGTCACATGTTTCCATGTAATAGCATGGTAATGTTTGCATTGAGCGGGCTTGGATGTCGACTTTTTCCCATGATACATCACGTTTACATCACGATTACATCGCAAACCGCTGGCGGCGCCTTATTGTGAAATGCGAGAATTGCTGAGAAAATGTCATTCTATACCCTAAGCAGGGCCGTGTCGGTAGAATGCAATGGTTTATAAGCAGATTGGAACGATTCATTTAGGTTATTTTGATTGAGATGCTCAGTTGACCTACTAGGCACTACCATTTCAACAACGCAAAGTCAGGGCGCAAATTTAAATAACAATACGCTATTTACATAACAATGGGTCATATGCTAATAAATATCTGTTGCCGAATCCAGGAATTGATCTGTGAACGAAGACCGGTGATTCCGATGTCAATTACGAAAGTTTCAATTCAAATATGGTAACACAAAGCTATGCGCTGACGCACTGCCATGGAGATCGGGATGGGACACTTATCAACAACTGAGAGGGATTGAACTGGCACGCGTCTGATAGACCCGTGGTACGCGCAATATAAAAGGCAACCACGGGGCAACCACTCGATTCCTATTGTCCATATTGCGTATATTGTCGCGTGCGGTTTGCAAATGTTTGCACATTATTTATCTAGGGAAGCCTCTTCAAATATCACCGGGCTGCCAAGCTGCGTTGATTGGTCAGATGCACTATCGTTGTTGTAGTCGCTCACACAAACGTTAATGCAGTGAGAACACGAACGTGGTATATAGAAAAATCGCGTGATCCAGGATCGGTTAAAATGAACTCACGCAAAGTACTGGGAAATGAAGGCAAATTGCTTACAGATTCGAAGGGTCCATGTATTGGGTTAACTTTGAAGTGAGTAAATCCATGAACCCGAGGGAGTGTGTAGCTCAGTGATGAAATTAGGGCATGAATGTCATTTTTAGATACAATATACACATTATTTTCATACAATAAGTTCTATTCTATTGTCATATAATTAGACTACAAAACGAGATAATTCTCTGCGATTATTATACTGTTGATTTCAAATTAATTATAACATTTTTCTTTATTGCATCATATTCTTTTAATATAATGTACCACAGTTTAAAATTCTCCATTCCACTGATTTAGTTCACATATATGTAAAAGCTGACGAATCAGCCTTTCGGCTCAGTGTCGTTATCAACAGTCGGCAAACTGCCACCAATCGTGTACACCGTTTGCTGCAAAATAAAAGTAGTTAAACACAAGGTTAGCAAATACTCTTGCATTCATATTAATGGTATATATCGTTATGATCACCTCATACTGACGAATACTGCCAAACTATAAACCGTCCGCATATCCCTATGTATTGTTCTGACTACAGAGGGCGCCATTATCAATTCTTCAAACTTTATTTAGAACATAGGGAGACAGGCTGTACTTACATCATGTGATGGTGTATAACCATACATATACACAGAGTTGTCCGTTTCACTTTTATACTGACGAATACTGCCCAACTATAAACCGTCCGCATCCCTATGTATTGTTCTGACTACAGAGGGCGCCGTTATCAATTATTCAAACTTTATTTAGAACATAGGGAGACATGCTGTACTTACATCATGTGATGGTGTATAACCATACATATACACAGAGCTGTCCGTGTCACCTTGATAAATTACTTGTGCATCACCAAATTTCCTACAAAAATGTACAAAACAGTTCACAACATCAAATATCTTGTTCAGTGATTACATAAAATCATCAAACGTGAGTGACTTTGACTTTGAAGAAGTACTGTCCAACGTTTCCTGCGGGAATCAAGCGGACAGGAAAATACTGTGCGCCTGTTGTTGGTTTACTTAGTCTTGCTTATAAAGGTGGCTTGTAATTGCTGTTTTAATGGCCCAGTTACAGACCCTTGAGGGAGGCCATACTCCAAATGTATAACTTTCTGATAAGTACCAAATACTAGTATTTTAATTGATCTATTGTCAAGATAGGAGCTATACCAGTCATAATGACTAAAAATGCACCCAGAGTCTAAACTAAATGGCTGAAAATGCATCCCGAATCTACCGCACATCCCCATACCCAGGGGCGTCGCTAGACCAATATGATTCGGGGGTGTACAGCATGTTTTGCCAACGGAAATTATTTTTGGTTGACCCAAAATAATTGTAGTCAGGGCGGCGCTGGTGGTGTGTGGGGGAGGTGTCAAAAAAATTTCTACTAATTTTTTAACTGGTAACTATTATAACATTAATAATAGGTCTATTACGTAACAGCAGCACAATTTCGTAACACGTTAATCATTTATATGACTCTTGCGATTTACCGACAATCACACATAGCTTTGACTACATTTGCCGACAGTCACATGGTTTCGACGACAACAGTCAATTTTGGCTCATTACCCCCCCCCTCTAGCGGCGGCCCTGCCCGTACATCACCTCCACTAAGAACCTCCGAGGCCCTTTCCCCGGGGAAAGTACAAAACGAAAGTAATCAACAAATAATTACGGATAATATACTTACTTTTGTTGCTGCCTTATACATAGATACGTAATTAGAACCAGTAATTGTACAAAACAGACTACAGCAATAACAATCATTGCTATAATCGCTCCATCTGCAATAAATATATCACAATAGATCAAGACAGGCAGACTATGCATGCTACAGCAATGATTGATGCAATCATTCCGTCTAAAATGAGAAGAAATATTTCACTGATTATTAAAGGAACACTCCGGCAATGACATGCCTTATATGTTAGAAAAATATTTATCAAGCACGAATCACGTGGTTTCATTTGTAAAAAATCTCTGACCACGAAATTGCCTGGGCAATGACGTCCCAGTAACACAATAGAGACTGACGACAATTGAACACAAATAACCATGACGTCACTGGCACAGGTAATTTCGGCGCGGGAATTTTGAATATCGCGTGTTAAGAGCCGTATGTTTTTATTCATTTTTATGGTCAATATGAGTTTGTTTTATATAAAACCATGTGATTCGTGCTTGATGTGTTCCTTTAAGTTTATTACCTATCGTACTGAAGGTACAAATGGCACACCCAAAGCAAGGACATGCTCAGAAATCGGGGGCCTGACTTTCCTAAAATATTTATGAACCAAGATGGGTTCAGACAATCAGGAGTAAATATCTTACTCTTTTGTTGATATTAGTCATTGAGACCTTGAAATGGAGTGAAATAATTCCCCCGATCGCGCGCGCATAAAACAATACCTTTTCAGCATCATAATTATACAGTGCAAAGTTCCAATGTATAACAGATGCAGTATAACAGTTATTTGGAGGGCATTGTGAAAAATCTAAACATTTTGCCTTTGGAACCGAGGAATATCCCGAGGGGCGCACCCCCGAGGTATATTCCGAGGTCCAAAGCAAAATGTTTAGATTTTTCACAATGCCCGACATATAACTGATGCAAAGTTATTAACCGAATTCATAACCGTCATTTTTAACTCATTACTCAACCAAATCTCAAGATTTTTTTCTCCAAAATTTGTTGAAATAAACAATTTTTATCGAAACTTATATTTCGCCCTTCAAAAAGTCTATAACGGACTTACCAATTACAGCACTGCGCAATCACGCCATGTGCAAATATGGTAGTTGCGTGCGCGTGAAGTGTTCCGGCGCAACAGATGTCATTGTACCGCGTAAGCATACGCGGAGGTCATTGATGGATATCAATAACCTCCGCGCCGGTGTGCGTATATCATCTAAAGAGCAATTTGATTGGGACGCGCATATGGCGCATAAGGTTATGAATGTATAGTAATATCATTGTGCTATGTAATTTGTTGCAGAAGAAGCATTTTGAAGGTATTTGGTCTCATACTGTGCAAGTGCCTTCGGGTGTGCTATATTATATGTGGCAGAAGATGCCTTTAAAGGTATTCAGTCTCAAACCAGATATTCCCCCTGAATGACCTTTGACCCAAATCTGTGAAGAGCCCATAGACACCGGCAATAATCAATGGAGCAGCCAGCTTTACGGGTCGGGTGTATCATGGCAAAATAAAATATTCTTCCCGGGTTTTGTTGGGGGTGGAGAGACGAAAGAAACTATTCCTGGTTGCATCTTTTTGACCCGGTAATATCCAGGTGCTTTTTAAGAGATAATGTACGACGGTCGGTCAGTATGTAACGAAAGTTGACTTGTGACCCCATTTATGGATTATTTTCATGGTCTTTCTCTATGATCACATAAACACTGTACCTTTGTCTTTCAAACAATAAATATAAAAATGATATCACACACTTGATTACGTAACTGCATTAGCATAAAATCAATAGTCTACAGTCCCCCGCTGAAAATGTGTCGTTTTTGTTAAGGGAAATAAGAGGCTGAAATTAGGTATTGTTGTACATTTTAGATTTTCTCGGCAATTAAAGTATGGAGAGTGCTGCCTTTTGGAATAATAGTAGAACACAAACTTTCAGTTAGCCCATAAAACAATTTTTTTCGTGATGAACAGGTTTTAGGATTTATTTATAACTAGCGGGATACCCGCGCTTCGCGTGGGTCCCCGCTAGATGGGAGCGTTCACCATAACAGGAATAATTACTGAACAGGTAGAATCATTGAAAAGGTACATTTTATTTTTCTAAATCTGTTCTTTCTTACATTTCCCTTTAGCTTCTTTGTTTATTTGCTGCTTGTGATTTCCCGTTTCAATGTTTTTTATTTATCTCTGTTCTCATTATTTTAGCTTCTTTTTTCTTACATTTCCTGATTAGTTTCTTTCCTTCTTTGTTTCGTTCCCGTGTCATTTATTACTTTAACCCGTTGGCCTATTATTCGTACTTTTTTGTCCTCATTTTAATTTTATTTTTCTTTATAGTACCGCTTCATGTTGTTTATACAACAAACATCTTTTTCCCGTATTTATTACGTCCTCTCATATAGCGTGTCTGCGGACGTGTTCACCCGTTATCATAATCCCGTGACCCGTCCATATATACCTTTTTGTCCTTTATTTTTCCTTCTTTCCGTATTATCATGTCCACTGGTCTCTGGCTCGCAGTTGCGTGGCTCTGCGCCGTTTACGCGCCCATTGGCGTAGTGCGCGTTACGCACGAGGCGCCGACGCGCTGCCGGCCAGCTGCAGTGACGCGTAGGCCGACAACCGATTTTCATAACAAAAACCCCGTTTTTACCTATATTTTCACTGTTTTTGCAGCCAATTCTTGACCGTTTTCAACCAAATAAAGTTTAAACACGTTCCCGTATATTCATCGATCTCCCGTATGAATTTGGCGACATTTGGATAGAAACTGACGGAGCCTTTATAGGCATACATAGATACATAGATAGATAGATAGATAGATAGATAGATAGATAGATAGATAGATAGATACAACATTTCCCTATTTATAGTAAGATGTGTGGTCAAATGTGTGTTATTTTTGACAATAAAAGGCTTTTCTTTCTATAAAAATGTTTTTAGACTAGACATATGCACCATGTACTTTCGTTGCTCTCGTACATTCACGTGCCTTCGCTGTAATTTAAAAGGCTTGCCTGTCTATTGATTTTATGCTCATGCTCTTATGTAATCAAGTATATGGTTTAATCTATGTATGAAAGACAATTAGGTACAGTGTTTAAGTTCATCACAATATTCAATAAATGGGGTCATACAAAGGTCAACTTTCATTTACGTACTGACCGTCCCTCGTACATGTCAAGTCTTCTTCTTAAATTTTGGTGGCAAATGGGCAGCGAGGGGGATGCACTTTTCTCTTTCAATGTTTTATCGGGGGCACTCTGGCCCATGCCCATGTCAGCAAAGTAAACAGCGCATACATCATTCTGGTTCTGTACAAATAAATGTTTAAAACGATCATTGTTGCTATTTGACCCAGAGTTTTTCGGAACTAGAGATAGATGCCGTTGGTGGCGTCTGGCCAGATGAAGGGGGCTATACCCGGCTACATGTACATGTATAGACCCGTGACGTCACGCAGACGTGCGACGTCACGGGTCTATTAGATCTGTCGATTAAATGCACTTTTTTGGCCCAGATCTATGCTGTTTCGTATATTAATCAGCGTTTCCAACCCCTTCGAAACCATTCTAAGGCATTCCATGCGCTACAATGTCAAAAGTGTGGCTACATCATAGATATCTCGGGCATCTCAGAACATTACCTGGTTTTTCCACATGAAAGTAATTCAAAGTGTTCCATCAAAGCTTTCGTCGTGTGCTGCCACCTAGCGGTGGTTCCGGGAACTTTGCGTCTAGTGTGGATACACTGATGCACGAATTATATCTTACCTGAAAGACCATCATCTCCTGCCACAGGAGGTAGTCTGGTTACATTTGGCCATGTGGGATTTCTGCAAAGAAAACAAAAAAAAAAAAAGTGTGTGAAAATAAAGGGTGTGCAGAAATACCTAATTAGAACTGCCTAATTTGTATTTTCAATATTTGTCATTTTCGTCTTTGCGAGATGTTTTCATCTCAGAATATTTGTTGTGTTCTGAAATGTGATTGATCAGATTGGTTCATAGCTGCAATAGTTACAAAGAGTATATCCTGCTCCGTGTTGTTTATTTGTATCAGGTAAAGACAAACTTGGGTATACACACGCATCATGAACCCAAACGCACATTAATTTACTGGTTATTTAGTTCAGTTTTAGTTTTAGTTTAATTACCTATAGTTTATTGTACTGACCGTACCAATGGGACACCTCAAATAAGCACTTGTAGGTATCGAAACTCGGGACTGTCTTTATTATGAACCAAGATGGATTGGGATACATTTGAGCAAAGTAAACATGATATCAATCTGGTGCTGACTTTTGATACAAATACATGTATGTACATATTCCAAACGATAATATATTGTTGAAAATATAGGACTTTGGGGAAACACAGGATGCGTAGATAATGTCTTACCCGTTGATGTCTGAGGAAGTCTGGTTGGCATTGTGGTAATTTCTGAAAGAAAACATAAGAAAACATGTTTGAAAACTTACTTGTCATTTTCGTCTTTGCGAGATATTCACATCTCAGAATATTTTATGTGTTCTGTATTGTAATCGTATTTGTCAGATTGGTTCATAGCTGCAATGAGTTTATCCTACTCAGGTCGTCCGATGGAAAAGACCATTAAGAGTCGCGTGTCTGTGTGTATGTCCGTCAACAATTTTGGTTAAAATTTGCTTTCATATGAACAGTTAAAATCCTATTACAAGCATTATTATGTTTTGATGAATACAAGTGTGGGAATATATTGGATCCAAAACATAATGATAAAATTGGATGCTTTACGCCCAATATATATAGCTCGACCAATACATATGGGCTCAATCGATCCAATTTTATATCAAACTTGTGTCATAGTTACACTATGGGATCCTTCGTGTATTAGTGGTGTTCAGGGTCATATACAGGGGTCAAAGGTCATTTGAGGTCAACTTGTAAAATAGCATTGTGTACGACTTTTAGATAAAATTTGGTCTCATATATGAAAAGATTACATCATATTTAAACCAAACTTTTTTGCCCATTGAACAAATTTTAATCTTTCCCCAGTGCAGCCAGCACACATAAACGTTGAAAAACCATGTCCCCTCTGAAAAAGTGTGGGGAGTCAGTGGAGCAAGTGTGAACAAAGTAAACAGGACACACATCAATCTACTAGTGCCAACACAGATAATTATGTTTCAAGCAAAATTCAATTGTTGAAAGTATATACATAAGGGGGCATACTGGATGTATAAATAACATGTTACCATCTGATGTCTGAGGCTGCCTGGTTGTGCCTGCAATGCCTTATTTGTATTTTCAATATTTGTCATTATTGTCTTTGAACGATAGCTGCATCACAAAATAATTGTCGTAATCTGTAATGTGCTCGGATTGGTCAGAGCATAGTTGCCGCATATCTTGCTCTGTGTTGTTTATTTGAATTCAGATAATGGTAAACCTGGATACATGTGTATAATGCACCCCATACACCCAAACACACACCCTGTACACCCCCACATACGCACCCCTACCCCCAAACATCGACACACATAAATGTATTACCTTTTCTTCACTGATTGCTAAACTCAAAATAGGAGGGTGATCTATGTCTATGACATACTATGCAGCATCTTATTCGTATTCTCTTTCACCTATAATAGCAACTAACAGTAACAAGAAACTTACTATGGCACAACCCGTTTACCAATGCTGTGTCATCAATCGCAATATCACTAGCATAATTAAAATTCTGCCTAACTTCAATCTGTATCTGGTATTCAGTGTCACTGATTACATCGATTTGAGCCCCATACCAGTTTTCTCCATGATTACCAGAATCTGTGTAGAGTAGTGTTTTGGATGAGTCTACCTTGTAGACATTCAAAGTGCCCACACCTGTAGTCAGAGAAGTTACAATCATTCAATACAACTGCAGTGGTAAGTAAACCTAGAGTCTCAGTAGAAAAAGGCACATTTATGAATACCTGAATACGAAACCCACCCAAAATAACAGTCAAAGATTGCCAACGTCTTTGGATGGGTAATTTCAATTGCAATAAAATGGTCACGTGGTAACTCCATAAAGGACATAATGAACAAACACATAATGAACACACAAGACAATGTTTTTGAAGCGATTCAGGGTCATCCGGTGCCTTATTGGGTAGCCAAGTGACCTTTTTTTCTTCTGAGTCCCCCAAAACCTTAAAGGAGCTTTGTCTTCTAGGGGGTGCTGGTAAATTCTTCCGCCCAACTATGAATCATTTTCCCACTATCATTTTTCTAATACCTTGCAAAAAGCAACTAAACCATTTGGCGACCATTCTAAGGCATCTGAACATTTTGTATACTAAAGTTTCTTCGTGTCTGCATTCAAACGAATTTCCGTCTAACCGCCATTGTAAACACTGGAACAGGCGCGCGTGATGTCACCACAAGTGACACATTCCATCTCATTTAATAGCCTAATCTTACTTATTTCATGCAACTTATAATTAAAGACCGTATTAAAAAGGCTAGTTTGCGTCTGACGTCAGTGCAAAGGCGCGGCGTGATTGGTTGCTGACCTGCGCAGTACGGCATTTATGGTCTGGTTGACAGGACGTCATACGCAAACTAGTCTTTTTAATTCGGTCTTTAATTATAACATTTCCATCCAGTACGTCATGTAAAATTTACCGGATATTGGGATCAATATTCAACTTAATGTTTGCGGAATTCATCTTTTTGTTCAGCAATGTTGCAAGTTTTGTGTAGTGTGTGTATGACATGACCATAGGCAGGAATACCATTAAAAAACCTATGCTGTTTGCGAGTGCTTGGTACATGTATGACATGACCATAAGCAGGATAACCATCAAGAACCCTATGCTGGTTGCCACTGCTTGGTATAACATGATAACAGGATAACTATCCAAAACCCTATTCTGTTTGCGGCTGCTTTAAATATTATGATGTGATCATTAGCAGGAATACCATCCAAAACCCTATGCTGGTTGCCACTGCTTGGTATGACATGACCATATGCAGGACAACCATCAAAAACCCTATTCTGTTTGCGGCTGCTTTAACTATTATGATGTGATCATTAGAAGGAATACCATCCAAAACCCTATGCTGGTTGCCACTGCTTGGTATGACATGACCATATGCAGGACAACCATCAAAAACCCTATTCTGTTTGCGGCTGCTTTAAATATTATGATGTGATCATTAGAAGGAATACCATCCAAAACCCTATGCTGGTTGCCACTGCTTGGTATGACATGACCATATGCAGGATAAGCATCAAAAACCATATTCTGTTTGCGACTGCTTAGGCATCACGTTTAGTTTGGTTCTCTAGCTCTATTGGTGCACCGATATAAAGAGCCATCGGTATCCATCGGGCACCGATACCGATATAGGACCAAGCTATATACGGTGCCTTAGTATATGATACACCCATACAAGCATAATACTGACCGTATCCATACATGTGGTAGTAGAACATGAAGCAGGATCCTGTAGTGGGATCCAAATGTTCACTGTTCAGCCAGCCCACATCTCCATATATTAAGTTACCAATATCAACAAACATATAAAAACCTGGCAAAGCAAAAGAAATGTAAAATTACAGCATTTGAGTCTCACACAGATGCGATAAGCTTGTTTTTGTAGGCCTCAACAAAACACATGGCAACTTTCAATATCTCAATGAGTCTTTACATTCAAGATCATCTCGGACGACCAGAACGAGAAAGTCACATAAATATAACTTAAGTTAAAAAATCAGACTTGGTTTTCGCATGTTCCTGACAATTTATTGGCCAGCTGGTTTCCTCTCTGTTAGTATGAGGGAAGAAATGTGCCTTAAAGCCTTAATGTACGATCTTTTTACATTTTTAGATTTTTCTTTTTTTCTTCCAAAATGATAATATGCAATCATTATGAAAGTTCGCAATACATTTGGACGCGAAAAACATTGGGAATTTGCAAAGAAACAACATCATAAACTTCACCTCTATCACTCGAAACATTTCGCACTATTTGGATTAGGACAGCGAGTGCGGCCTCAGAGTTAGTCTCCTACGCGGCCAGTTTGGTTACGCTCCCTGCACATGTGGAGGGAGCGTAACCAAACTAGTTTTGTAGGAGACTACGGTTTACGATCGTGGCCGACATATAAATCATAATCTAAAAAATTATGATTTTATGTCGGACCAACAGAAAATCTTCCCGTTTTACTATAAATAGGGCTAATTTGACAGTTTGCTCATAGATTTAGTTAGAACATGTTTTAGTATTACAAATATGCCAAAAAATCGGGTTTGAAAAAAATAAAGGTAAATTCTGAAAAAAGATCGTACATTAAGGCTTTAATAGTCCATAGATCGATTACATCAACGCGCTGAAGCTTTAATTCTATCAAAAGCCAAACGTGTTGCACCATACATTCCCTGTGATGAAACATTCACATCGTTTGTCCAAAATATTGATGGACGTCTCCTTCCACGATGGCCTTCCCTGGCTCCCTGAAGAATCTGTTTCTCAACTCCGCCATCCTTTCTTACAATGTGGCCAAAGTAGTGCAATTTCCTCTCAATGATGGACTTTCTGATGTTTAAGTCTGTGCAAATCTTATTCAGGACCCAGATGTTTGTCTTCTTGTCTTTCCAAGATACTCCCAAAAGCCTCCTATAGCACCACATCTCAAATGCATCTATCCTCTTCCTGTCATTCTTTGTCATTGCCCAGGATTCGCACCCATATGTAGCAATTGAGAAGACTGTTGCACGCAGTAACCGTACCTTGAGGTTGATTGATAAACCACCACTCTTCCAGATCTTTGACATTAATTCAGCTATTGTTCCATTTTGAGCGCTGACATATTGGAAAATATCGCCAATCAATATTCATAAGATTGCATAATCAGCATCAACGTCTAAAATGGCGGAACCCTTTTGTCCGAAATAAAATGTTCTACGTTCTATGGAAATCTAGTCGGCAAATCAAGTTGGCATAAAATCCTTGGATTCCACGGACATTCAAACTAAACAGTATTTTATACGCATACTTTATTGACATGAGGAAAGAAATTATGTTATAATGAAATAATTGTAAAGTATCATTGCATAGACTCTATATCTTGCAGTATAAATTCATGTTTTGTTCAGGAACTGTCATTAAATCTTTTCTTTATTTGGCAATAGCAACTTACCAAATTTAGTGCCAGTTGTGTGATCATATATAGGATAAAATTCACCACTGGGTGTGTGCCCTCTGAGTCTCAACCAATCAAAGTCATCTCCATCTACATTCACCCAGCCACACCGACCGTCGTTGAAATCACAATAGCCTGGAGGGTCACATGGCCCCTCTGTTATATCAATGTCATCAATAGCGATGGTATCTGCTGTAGTTGAACCAAGGGTGCCTTCAAATGCAACCTGTTATGGAACATTTGCTTGTTTATCTTTCTTTTTTTATTATTGCACTGTTCAAATAATTTTTTATGCTACATCAGAGATCAAACGCCCATAGCGATTGGAATGACCATTCAGTTGTTAAATTAGTATTTCGTGATCCTAGCATTGCGTTTGCGAGTTATGCATGATTATGTGTATTACCATAGACAATGTGTTGTAATTTTTACCAGAACGAAATTCAAATTTCACGATATCTTTGCTAAACGAATTAATCTGCAAGAATTTTTTTGCACATAAACATTATGTAGCCAGAGGTTATCAGTGATATTAAAATCTTAACTTTTTGAGAAAATTGGGGGGATGAGGCTGTGGATCACGAAATGCCCTTTTAAGTAACTAGCTGTAAAACGTTCCCTTGAAGTCAACCCCCTGGTAGCAATATGGGACATGCTAGCTATATCTGCCTATTTGGCACTCGCATTTCTGATCAAGTGACGGGTGGAGATGCAAAAAATGTCATTACAAATTTTACGCTCGATGTGATTGCTTTTCAGGCTTGCATAAGACAACCAAAATAGACGTATATATTGTTGATATGCTACTTATAATATAACATTAGTTCACCATAAGCAACCATACTTACTCTAAAATCATCATTAGCAGTAATTGAAATGTACCCATATCTCCATAATGCCCCCTGGTCACCATTCTTACTCCACAAAGGTCCTTCAAGCTTTCCTCCCATAGAACGCCATATAGCCAAGGTACCAGCACCAAATCCACTCATGTAATACCAGAATTTCACACAGTCACCAGTCAGGGTTGGTTCATAGCTACCTGAATATAAGACGGCTTTGTCACCTGGTGCGTGCGGTGGTGCGGGCTTGAGATACATCAAATAGCCTGCAAATGTAAGTAAATTATGGGTAGTAAGTTTATTATCTTGAAATCTAGAGTTACGACACAGGAACTCTTTGCTTTGGAACTATATTTTTACTGGTATAGACTAGTCCAACGAGCCAAGTGATTCATTCGGCCATTACTGGGGTCCATCCGCATCAAACTGGTCATGTGACTGAACAATTGGGTGGATAAAAGCTGCTTAAAATCGATCTTATATTATATTGCGTTGTAAACTTTCAAGTACCTCGAGAAAGACTGAGAGGGAGATGATAACATCAGAGATACTATAATAATGAGATAAGACACTCTCTACAAACTGCCTATACCATGCTATACCGCAGTTGAAGACAGGAAATTTGCAAGCGTCGTCGCCGGCCAAGTCTTACTACGAACGTGTAATGAGAAGATACCATAGAGTCCTACATAGAGGTCTGAGGAAGAGACGGTCCGAATTGACCTACCATGACCTATAATTAATAAGAGAATCACATGTTTGTACCGCTCACCAAACAAAGAGTATAAGTCCGCCCACCGCTGTCAATCATTCTAATGAACAAATAAACAAGCTCTGGCAATGACGTAATCATAATTATAAATGAGAAAATCACATTGTACATGTACTGTCTGCTGTACTAGATGTCTTCCAACAAGTGCCGGAGTGTCGCGGTCCTGATAACATGTGTTGAAGGATAGACGTGACACGATGAGAAAACATAGCTAGAAAGTGAGAAGAGAGAAGAGATTGAACCATAATCCTATTTAATTATTCTTCTTACCAGTTGTTGTCTGTGTTGTCTTGTCACTTATTGGTCCTGTTGCTATGTCTTTACCCATACTTCTTTCCCAATCAAGATCATCAGCACCAGATTGCTCTTGTATAAAGTCACACATGTCATATTCAAAATCACATGTTCCTGTAGGAAAAAAAACTCCCCTTATTATAAAAAATAAACGAAACTTGTTTACAACTTACAACGCGATACGCATACAACGCGATACATACACGCACCAACAATAACGCGTGTTACGTGTTATTAACACTCATGATGAAGTGGGGTCCTCTACGGCCTGATAGACGGCACCCGAAATCATGCGAAATGCGATTCTCCAATCAGATTATGTGTCTACGAACTAGACCACTCCCACTGACTAAGAATGGCATATAATAGTAGGGGTGTCCACTGTTAATACATTGGCTACTAGGACGGTTTCCTATTTACTGTTGTGTGCACTCACCCATGTATTGTCAATGCAAACACAAATCAATGCAGGAAGTCTCATGGTATGCAGTACTTGCATTGGCCCGATTTAGACCTAAAACAGGTTGTTTCAAGAAAACATTAACCAAACTCTTTCCTGATTGGTTAGTAAATAGAGCTTCCTTTATCAAGGGATCAACTTTTTTTAAACTAAAGACAAAAATAATTAGATGAGAACTACAACAGGTTGAAGTGACACCATTCTGTGCATCAGGTCTTGAAACGCAATTATCAAAGGTGTTTCATATGGCATTTTGTAGGGTATGACCGTATGACAGTGTACATTACTTACTGAGGTCCGCGCATTCTCCAGATGTGTACAGCACGTCGTCTATTGCCATATCGCTGAGATCACCACCGATAATGCCCTCAATTATGATCTATAAACAACAACAACAACAAACACTTAAAATAATTGCAGGTTTATGCCTGGTATATTCCTATTTTATTTGTGTCTTACTTTTGTCTTAGAGTGGTAAAACTTTATTTTGGTCTAAAAATGAAAGCTAAAACGTGGATTGGATTTTCATCTCGTACCATATTTGTTGTATTTTTTATAAACATCTCAAAACGGGCTATTGTATTACAAATCTATCAAATGCGTATGAAGCAGAATTTATTCCTGTGTATTTTGACACCTCATTTGATACGATAGCCTAGAAAACAATAAAACACCGGTCAATTTAATGTAGTGAGGTCCGGATTTGAAAGTTGCACTTACAACAATACAAAAACACTCAGAAAACATAACACAGATTTCCTTCCATTATACTTGAATATAATTCAATAGATTTTACTGAAACTTTCAAATCTTGGGTTACATTGATTTAAATGTACGGTGCGACGTCAATATTTAAACAATTGCTACAAATGAGGTGTCAAAATATGCAGAAATAAATTCTGCTTCCAACACATTTTACAGATTTGTAATACAATCGCCCGTTTTTGAATAATGACCATTATTCAAGGGGTTTCTTACTTTTTTTGAGATGTTTATTAACAAAGAAGAGCTGCTATAATTTGAAAGTTGACTCAAAAGCAAGACTGTAATGTTTCATTGCCAAAGGCGTAGATCGAGGGGTGGATAAATCCCCAATATTTTTTATAAGGGGTGGTCCATACAATCACCCCCCCCCCCCATGTTGACGAATGTATGTTGGTTTCTGTTCAAATTAACTTAACATATTTGACCATTTTTAACCTAAACAAGTGCCAATTTTTGCGCACTTCGTGCAAAGTGAAGTTATCCCATATTTGTACCATATTTCACCAGTTTAGTTTCAATATAGCAGAAAAATCGCATTTGTACCATAAACGCCAAAAGGTTCACTATACTTCAAGAAAATTTTCCAACCCCATCCAACATGTCAAAAAGAAATATGTACCACTAATCATTGCAGCCGTAGTATCAATGAGCCATGGTGGTCTGACCAACAACATGCTGAAATGGTTCCGTTGTACGTGAACTTTGCCCTATTATTGAAAGACGTTTCACTTGACACTGAGTGACAACATTTTGCTGAACTAATGTTGTTGAATACAAAAACTGAATCTATCTATCACTACTCAGTGATTCAGAAACCTACAGTACCTGGAAATTGGTGGTGATATTGGTGAGAGTCTTCCTAGCAAGAATCCACATATCATCCCTGTCGATGTCATTCGTCCAAAACAAAGTCTCATTTCCCTGCAGATCTGACCAGTAGATATTGAGAATACCCATACTGGAACCATACATATGATACCACACTTCAAAGCAGTTACCTCCTGGATCGGTGGGTGGTTGTTGGAAAGAGAGAAGGCGGGAGAATTCGCCTGGTGTGCGAGGAGGGGATGATTCAGTGTACATGTAGTAACCTATTAAATGAAAACAACATTTAGGCCATGCACAGGGCTATTCCAGTGAAAATGTATGCACCCACATGGAAGACATCACCTTAATCTCCTACACAGGGTGTGCGAGTTTCAAGTGGTGTTAACTGAAATGTGTTAACTCCCTGTGTGAGAGAATAAGGTCACGTCTTCCTTAGTGGTGTATGGATTTCAACTGGAACAGTGGTGATTCATTTTTTGACATGTTTCAGGATCTTTTGCAAAGTTCACGGTAGCAGTTTTTAAACAGTGTTCATAGAAGCCTAGAAATTCACATAATGCACTTTCAGCCAACATGGCCAAATAGGTCTTGCATATTTTGGGATGTGTCAAAATATGAAATACTTTAATTCTATGATGGTTTTCCTTTAAGATGCACAAATCCACAAATGAATATAAGCACTCCTTACGGACAAGTAAAGATACTGGAACATACGGAAAGATTTCTATACAAAAACGATTCTCTTATAAATCATCATGCGCACAGTTTCCACCTCGATACACCTAAGCACATATTTTCGTCCAAGAGCTCTCAAGCAAGCAGTGAATTATCTCCGCACAGTCTTTGAGTACACTACACGGTTGAGTGCATAGCAATGTAAGAGCTGCTGTGGAGCTTCTAGCTGAAAAATGGGCCTCTTTGATTGGTTTTTGTCGAAACCGCAAGTGTTCCTTTATCCAATCAGATTTTTTTTTTATATCAAACGAAAGCTAACACTGTTTTGACAGTAATTTGTATTAAAAATATTTATAAACAGCCATAAGAAATGTAATATATTGCCAAAAATATATCATTGGTAATCAGCAGTAATAAAAGAACGAGCCAACACATAGCCAGTCATATTAATAACTCATGTCACACCAATTACTTCTACATGAATAAGTCACTGTTGACTAACCTGTAGTAAATAGATTTAATGTTTTATCATACTATGCAACATTTTCTTTCAATACTAATAACAATGTGCTACAATTCATTGTCACATCATACCAGCATCTATTCAAATTATCCCAAGCTACGAGTGGCTTATTTTAGCAAGTGTGAGGTACGCACAGAAATCTAGAGTTTCTATCCACTGGTGTACTCTCCAGACGAAATGTCTTTCCGCAGTAACAATTGTTGAATTTTTAGTAAATAATACTAACTTGAACCCTATTTATTTACTTCAATATCATCTATAATACCTTTAACCAGTTTTAATCAACTTTTCAACATCAAAACATTGCTGGAAAATAACCAAACAAACTTTCTTATGATTTCATGAAAAACCTGTACCAAATCCCATAGGAAAAATGGCGGCGCTGTGCTTAATTAGCTAATTATGACGTCAGTCTTTAACGCCCACCATAACAACAGATGCAGATGACGCCCGGGGTATTTGAACTCTTTTTTAAAACATATGATGCATAACAAATGATCAAGGTTATGAATTGTGATAATAGAGGAATAAAGGTATCCCATGATTACAATGGATTAGTAATTGTTATGCGATTATGTTATTTGCCACGATCCAAAAGAGATAACTTCCATTCAGTTAATATCATGCAGCCTCACTACAGGGATTTCATATCTAGCAGCGCATATAGCAGTATGCATTCTTTTTATTAGACGTACAATATTGTATGTAATATATCTACGTTATTTAATCTATTGCCATTCTATCTAACGAATGTTTGATGACGTTAAATCGATAATATATTTCTACCAGATATTATACGCAACATATTATCGATTTTATAAATGAGGGTTCCAGGTTCCTGCAATTATGACTATTATCGATCAAAGGGTTTATATTTTAGTGACAGTTTGATGCGTTTTCCATTTGTAGTATTATTACAGGTTAACATTTTGCGGTGCGGAAAGACATTTCGTCGGGAGAGTAATTCACTTGCTATATTAAAATGGCCGACAAATATGCAGGCAGTAAGCCTAAAATACAAACAAATTGAGAATCCTCTCTACAAGGGACGGTGACAACTTGGCAATGGCGCAGATATTACCTGACTTTTCTAGAAAACCCTTGGCAACAGAAGCAGTTACATTTGTAATAAATGTCATGTGATAATAGAAAAATGGGGCTGATGAACAAAAGCAGAGTGTAAAAAAAACTTGAAGCAACTGATGGACGGTATGCATTATAGCCTACTTTATTTGACATCTGCATCAAACTTCCCATCCCGTTCATGTACGGTCGGACTACCAACGATGTGTATTAAAAGATCTCTGAGTTTGTGCCTTGCACCTTGATAGACATAACAAAACAAATAACTGCTAGTCTCCAACTACTGTCAGATAAGGAAGCAACCAGTTGCTTGCTAGATATCCTTGAAAAGAACACAGTCGATTGCAGAAGCTGTACTTGGCATTCGAGAATTTGAGCGATGTGGACAGGATGGACAGGATTTCAGACATGGACAGGATGGATACATATGCAATTTGAGGACATGGAGAGTCACCGAACATCTAGCAACCACAGCATCATATCAGCACTAGCCCTGTTCTGGATAAACTGATGCAAATTGATTTACTTTGTTGCAATTGCAAACCACACAAACAATATCAGTATCTCGTTTGTACTGGCTTATTGAGGCTAACAAATTCAATTTCAAAACCAGGAGCTCAACAATTTTCATCCAAACTGAAACATGACAAAATTGAAAAGGTGTAGCAAATTTCTGGTACACTGTAGAATCAAAATATGCTTACCATAATCGTTCTGCGACGTGTGATCCCAGCCAGGTCCTGTCCTAATCCAGTCAGGTCCTGCAGAACCTGCGTTCCTTGTCCAATCAAAATCATCATTTACATCCTGTTCCCACAAGCACAGAAGACCATCAAAGTCACAGGTACAGTTGTCCTTGTAAGTATCTGGATCTGCTTCAACGGGTAATGCTAAGGTAGAACCAAGACAACAGTGTGCGATATAGTCATTGACCTATTTAACTATTATTTATTGTGCTTAATGGTTTACTAATTCATAGAGATAACTTTAATCAGTGATATTATCAAGTTTAAATTGGGATTCTTTAAAGCACCTGATTAATTGTAGTACAATGCTACACACTTAGGGTAACTTCGGATAATATAGTCCGTTGGGGTAATATGGCCCCTATATGAAAATCTGCTTGTAGAGATGTCACAGACGAAAAGGACAAATGTTTTCATGTTTGAGCACTCTTATACCTACCAGATTTTTAAATTCAAGTGTTTTACATTCAAAGTTAATGAACTGTCAATTAATTTGCATAAAAAATATGAATATATATGAATATATCGTTAATAGCAAAATATAATTGATATTTTTCATCATGTTTGTGTTAAAATAAAAGTTCTTGAAACCCTACATTATTAGTATGAGTTATGCGTATGTGGTCCATATTACCCCAAGTTACCCTATACCCTGGCCTAATCTTTAATCTCTGAATGTATTACCTCTATACCCTTATCCTATAAACCCTAATAATAACCGTAAAATTAGCCATAATAAAGAGTAGTTAAAAGAGACTCGATCATCTAGGCCAAACATACTTTCACAATATAAATCCTCGAGGAGAGTGTCATCTATAGCAACGTCACCTAAGTAACTTATTCCCATTATACCCTCGATATAGATCTGTAAAACAAGAAAGACAGACAAAACTTATGAAGATGAACTCAGAGATGATATATTGAAACAAAGGTCATAGTTTGTTAACTACATTAGTTGCAATATTGTAACAAATTCAGACTCTACATGCCAAACCGTGAAGATGAGTTTGTGGAGGGAGGGGAAGGAGAAAGGATGAGTGAGCGAGTGAGGATGAGCGGAAGGGAAGAAGAGGGTGAATGACCGTGTTATTTCAAGCAAAGGTGCTACCAACTTGTAGAACGCACACCTAGGTTTCATTATCATTGAAGTATAGGACTTCTTATTTTTTCGGGTTGCATGCGCGTATTTAGGGGGACTTCGGTGCGCGAGCCCCCGGGGTAAAAAGCAGGGGCGGCCAAAATTAAGGGCGGCGGAAGAAGAAGGTGGCAAAAACAGGGGCGGCAAAAACTAAAGGGGCGGCAAAAAGAAATAGTACAGAAAAAGGGTGGAATTTTTTTTTAAAGGTATAAAAAAATGGTACTTTACATCAAAATGTGTTGACTTTAGGGCGCTAGCGCCCAAAATCCTTTTTTTTTTTCTCTTCACTTTTTCAAACCACCGACAACAATTGGGTCAACCTTTTCAGGCTGTTGGGGAAGGAGCGGCAAAATTGAATTTTCTTCAGCCCCCCCCCCCGGGTTAGGGGCGGCCACGGTACGCCACTGAGTAGGGCAATTACTTAATTATATGTCTACATGTAGCATGGGTCACTTTTTTAAATAACATTTTTGTTACTAAAATGGGGGTTATAGCACCCTCAAAGGGCACTCTCTGCATAGGGCAACATTTAAAGCCCAGTTATAGAAAAATGGCTCTAAAATAAAAATGCCCCATTCATTTTTCCTCATATTTTGCATTATGATGTATATTTAACATCTGGAATGTAATGCAAGTGGTGTCGTTGCTGCTCTTCTAAATTCATTTATAAAAGGTATGATCATAATGATCCATCGATCTGATTATACATACAACTCCTCTTGTAAACAAATCAATATTGGGTAAGAATTAAGTTTACTTATATCTATATTTGGGTTTTTTAAAGTGACCTGGAAGGGTTGTGCCTCTGCGATTCCAATCTGGGCAAATTTCCAATCCGTGCCATTAACACTCTGCTGCCCCTTCAAAGACCATCTAACATTTCTAATGCCGTATTCAAAAACACCTTCTGGAGCATTCAGCACATACACAGATAAATCACCAGTATTATTACCCAACATGTGATACCAGAAGGTAAAACACTGGTTAGAGGCAGGGGTGATGATAGGAGAAGTTAGAGCTGCTTTTTCACCAAAGACTCTGGGTGCACTGGCTTCTGTGTACATATAGTACCCTGTAAAGTAGGAATGAGAGAAGATGCACAGGGCAGTTATTCATGTTATTGGTTTGTTATGTTTTATAAATCCAAAATTTTATTTATTTTATTTATTTTTTTATGTCTTCTGTTAGGATTTTTAGGGGCATATCAACACTAAAGAACCCCCCCCCACACACACACACACACACCAATGAATTTCTGAACATTCCCTACAAGGTCTGTAAACATTATTTACATGCAAGTACTTGCTAGAGATGTTAGATTTTGCCGGCTTCTGACTATTTTGCTTTCACATTTGCCTATGTTTCATATTTGTACAGTCAATACCTACCGGATCCCGTTGTGTGGTCACGCGAAGGACCTGTGTAGTAACTGGGTGTACTGCCAGTAAAACGTGTCCAGTCAAAGTCATCATCCTGTAGTTGTCGCCAGTCACACGTATCATCATCAAAATCACATTCGCCTGAAGCACAATCAAACAGAAGATAGATTTTGAGAAGAGACATCGGAAATAGTCTTGGTCCCAGCCGATTTGTGTTCCTTCGTCACTAAACAATCCGTCTGGCGACAACCTCATAGTACGTCTTTTCTGATTGGCCAATCATCATCATCATAAAATGTTAAGATGAAAATTGGCTGTCAATCAGCGCTGGGCTTCGGCGCCTGCAGCGGTTGATGCCACACAACATACGTGAGTCCGCGCTGCGAGTCGCCGACATGATAGCGATATCAGACGATTGGCGCCTTAGTGGCTGCTAAGCTAGCGTATATTTTGCGTTTGTGGTATCTACCAAACGTGGAGCCTATAATGTTTAGTGTCACTTACACAAGCCACGTCCGATGGCCAATTGAATTGAGTTTTATTTGGAATTTCATTAACCAATCAGCGATCGTCATTTCACATGTTGTCGCCAGACGGTTTGTTTAGTGACGTGACGGAGGAACACAAGCCGGCTGGGACCGAGACAAAAACGGAGTGAGACGTGATCATTGGTTGAGATGTGATCAGCAGTGGTGCCAGAAGGCATTTGCCCCAAACTTCTGCTTCCCCTCCCTAGCCTGCCATACACCACCACCCCACCCCGTCAGAACAAAATATCATTGAAAAATCTACTAAATGGGTAAAAATGGCACACTTTTACGAAATGGTCAGATTCCCCTTCCCCACTGCACTGTGTGCCCCATCTCCACGGACATGATTGTGGTTGAATCATTTCAAATGAACATGGCATATTAAAGCCCCCATCTATTCGCTGTATCTAAATATCTAAAGATCATAAATCTACATTTTCATTTGTAGCATAGGGGTACTAAAATGGCCTGAATGTCATATAGCTGAATAACATGAATGCAGCAGCGTAGACAGGATTTTAGTCTGTGGGGGCAAAGGCAAATTTGTGTCCCCCTGCCGCCCCCGTACTTCCCTGCCTGCATGCACTCTACCACTTTTTGTGGACAATATCCAGGCACGGGCACTGCCCAGCTCCCGGGTCAAGCTCTATAATTCACATCATCAATAGCAATATCACTGGCATCACCTCCAATGGTGGCTTCAATGACAAGCTGGTATGGTGTGGTACGGTGTACGGTGTGTGTATGTTATATCTTACCAGGTAGAGGGCAACTTCCAGCTCTATAATTCACATCATCAATAGCTATATCACTGGCATCTCCTCCAATAGTGGCTTCAAAGACAAGCTGGTATGGTGTGGTATTGTTGACAGTTACAAAGCCAGTAAACCATGTGTCACCTTGGTTACTAGTCTTGCTCCACAGATCTGTAGATTGACCATAAACCTTCAAAAGAAAATTGAATTAATTGACAAATTAATTCACATTAAAAGAGCATTTCGTGATCCACATGTAACGGGATTTCACCCCTCTATAAATAGCGTGTTTTGCACTATTTTACAAGTCAAATAATCACGTATTTTGCGGCGAGCATCAAGGTATTTTTGTACCATACTTAAAAGTTGTTTTTAAGTTTTACATTGTATTCAGCGAGTATTGGTAACGTTAATCAGGAAGCGGCTTCGCCTTTGTGAGGATTTAGCAATCGAGCGCGCTGATTGGTTAAAAGTCAGCTGATCAAGATTTTGGCGTGGGTTCGACGTGCGCGATTTGAGAAACTTGTCAGACCAGGGGACTGATGCAGGACGATTAAGACCGATTCTGGAGACCAACAGACCGATCCGTGATGTGAGACTGACGACGACCGTGTGCAGACCGTGTTACGTGATGGATAGGTGAGTAGAAAGCGACAAGAGAAGACAATTTCGACAAATGGACAGATAATATTACTTTTGTATGTTTTTCTGGAGGAGTAAGACGAGAGTTTGGAAGAGATGGAGATTACTGTGACAATACTTTTGTGTGTAAAAGACCGAGCAAAATTGACAGCAGCGAATGGACGATACAAATTTACCAAGTTTGACGAGTTGTAACTTCGTAGTATGCTGAGAAATGGAGAAAGATTCACATTTTCCTTTTTATTTGAGTGGATATTATCGCCTAGATTGGAGTTATATCTTCAATGGAGTTTTGGCAGCTCATGACGCACGCAATGGACATGATATTTTAATGATAATAGTGATTTAGCGAAGACGCCATTTTCTTCCAACGCATGTATGTCTGCAATGGACATTTCGCAATTAAAAAGCTTGCCAGCAAAATGTCGGATTTTAATTACTTCGAAAGTGCACTGCGCGACAACGACGGACAAGCATGATCGACAGGCGACGACATGGGACATTGTGTTTATATTTTTAATGTGAGTTTGTGATTTCATGATTTTGATATGCATATCTAAATGTAAACAAACAATTTGTGCTTCTTGAGGGGGGATGCGTTAAACAAAATGTTTGCCAAATTGAGATGTGTTTTGAGCAATGTTTTGGCTTGCATTTGTTTGGACATTGTTTTGAGAGTAAAAATATCTGAAATTGGGTCAGAGTTCAAGTTCAGGTCATTGTTTGGCAGGGATTGGGACAAAACCTTGTGGAAAGTAAATTGGGTTAAAATATCATGTTTTTGCAGAACAAGCAGCACAGATGATTGCAAATTAACATGACATGTTGTGTACAGAAAGTTGAACTTTGTGTAAATAAGCTATTTTATCATGTTGATTGACATTTTGTAGCAAAAGTATGGTGCGCCAAAAGCGTCATAATTGTGATTGTGAGCATGGTTCAGATATTGTGCACTTTGCGTAAAAAGTAGGTCAGGGTAAAATAATGTGTGACTTTAAATAACATGTAGTTGCATAATTTACCAGATTTGTGCATGCTGATTGCGTAATCATATTTTGGTTTAGACTAAATGCTCTGTGTATAATAGTGCACCATTTGATTCAAGATTTGTAGGCCTATAAAATATGTGTTGATAGAAATGTGTATTCATGCTTTGTCAATAAATTTTGTACAAGTAACAAACTATATTGTGTACTTTGGCAAAACACTTTAGCATATACAATTGTGTATTTATAACTTGAGTATGGCAAGCCATTGTTGACAAAATTAGCACTGAAATTGATGATTGGTGTGTGACAAAAATAGATCATTAAAAATGTGATAAATGATGCAGCCATTGTTGAAACCTTGTATTTGTGTGTGTTGAAATCTGTTAAGTCGAGAATTGGATAAAATTACACGGGATTTGTGTACCAACTCAAAAATGTGTGTTCAGTAAACAGGTTGTATTTCATTAAAGACACGCAGAGGACAGAAGAGACCCGAAGTAGTAGTGACACTGACGAGTGGCTACGGCGTATTACTGCTATACCGGAAGTTTCACTGACTTCTATTTAAGGGGGCACTACACCCCTGCCCAATTTTGTGCCTATTTTTGTATTTTTCTCAAAAATTATAGCGCATTGGGGAAAAGTAAGATATGTATATTATAGGGGCAAGGACTACAGCTACTGCACTGGAAAATTTATTTCAGCACAGACAACTGTTGTGGAGTTACAGTCAAAAATGAGGGAAAACCAATATTTGATCAATAAATCAATAACTACTTGCTTTGAGTTGCTGAATTTTCAGTGCAGTAGTTGTAGTCCTTGCCCCTATAATATACATATCTTACTTGTCACCAATGTGCTATAATTTGTGAGAAAAATGCAAAAATAGGCACAAAATTGACCAGGGGTGTAGTACCTCCTTAAGGCTATGCAGACTCCTCGTGCACTTTGAAGTCTGTGGTGGCCCTAATGTGTCATTGTATAAAAAGCTTGTTTTTGTATAAAAAGATTGTCTTTCAAGTGGAAATCTGCGCAGTGGTGCAGAATGTGTTGATGTGGCTCCCAGCATCAGCTCCCGAAGGTTGTGCGCAACATAGATTTCCATGAGGACATTCGTATTTAAATGTGTATTCAGTGTGTAGGCGTAATATGGTTTCAAAAATAATGCTTGTAGTGTGCATTCATAATGTCATTTTTGGTAAATAATTATAAAATGTAATATTAATGTTGGCAATTGCACTTTTGTAGTTTATGTATTTAGGAGTTGCAGATTAGGCGAGTTGTGAGAGAGCTTTAGTGAGAGTTTAGAGACGCGAAGGTTTTACGCGCTCAAATTGCGAGTTAACATTTGTGTACAATGATAGAGTGGTGTATTGCATGGGATTGTGGATTAAAACAGTTATCGCGGGTACGGATTTAATAATGAAAATGGTTTGATTCATATGTTCGGCAAACTTTCGGGTCATGTGACCATTAAAATGATTCAACCTACGTGTTTTAATTAACTTTCAGGTGTGACATTAAACATGGTTCGACCCACGCATTTTTGCCAACTTCCGGGTGAGACCATTAAAATAGTTTAGGCCCAGGTGTTGCGGGTAAAATTATTGAAGGAAAGAAAGGTGATGAAGTTTCGAAACAAGGGTTTCGGGCGAGAACGAGAAGTGCAGTTGTAGTAGAAGCCATATTGGGTATAAGAGTAAGGTAAAAATCAATTGTTGGAGGTTTGCCATTTCAAATAGTTTGTGCATGAAGTTAATAGTGCAGTGACCTTTTGTTTATGTATTTACTTGTGTCAGGTGCTTTGATGAATCTAAAAAAAGGTACCATGTACTGTAACTTGTCATTGTATAGGATGCTTTGATGAACCCTATAAGAAGTATTCTTTGTCTATGTAAATTGTGAAACTTTATGTAAAATGATGTAATGTGTTAAACAACATAAAATATGGCAGGCCATTTGCGTCATAATAAAGTATGGTAGGCCATTTGCGTCATAACACAGCAGATAAAACACACTGTTGCTAATTGTTTAATTAAACAGTTGTGCATTGTAAAATCAAATCATTTCTTTCAGCCAGGTATGGTAAGCCATTTGTGACATAAACTATTATTCATGTAGTAGATTAAGATGCATTTTGTAGAGTAAGAACTTTTAATAAAACTTGTTAACAAATAATAATATTCATTGTTTATTGTGTTTTTAAGCCTGACCAGGATTCCTTTGACGGATACCTCGGTGTGTTCTGCCACATCACCTTACCCTGATGGGGGCAATATTTCTGTTCGCATAAATCTGCGCTTTTAGAAACCAGCCTTCGCTACTTTTATTATTTTCTCTTAAAAGGAGGGGTGGCGCTGCTCCAATTATTGTGGCAAATCCGCTCGGCCATTCAAACAAAGATGTAAGCCAGCGACAACACCCCGCGTTCCTTTCACACACAGCATCATCCCCCCACTTTTCTCAAAAAAAGTTGAGATTTTTATATCAATGGAAACCTCTGGCTACATAATGTTTATGTACAAAATATTTCTTGCAGATTAATTCGTTTAGCAAAGATATCGTGAAATTTGAATTTCGTTCTGGTGCACCAGAACGAAATTACAACGTATTGTCTATGGAGCAGTGTAATACACAAAATCATGCATAACTCGCAAACGCAATATCGGAATCAACTGAAATTTTGGGAATATGCTTTTTTCGTGGATATGTACTGAAAAATGTCATAAAAAGAGGATGCTAGGATCACGAAATACTCCTTTAAGAGAGAAAGTACCATTGGGTCCCAGTTCATAAATTAATGGCCTAAAAACTTCACATAACAAATGTCTCATACCTTGACACTCAGTGAGCCCGTATCAGCACCATACATATGATATTCAAATTTCCAGCAAACTTCAGGCACACCAGGATCAGGGATAAATGAAGGTGTTAAGATCCTGGCTTTATCACCTACAGCTTGTCCAGTAGCTTCCGTGTAAATATACTTTCCTGAAAAAAAAACATGGTTCTTTTTAACAATTCCGGTGACGTTTCACCACTACACTAGTGGTTTTATCATTGCCAGTCTGATGAAACCACTAGTGTAGTGGTGAAATGTCAATAAAAATGTGAGTACACAACAACATTGTGTATTTGACTCATTATATAAAATATGCAAATATCAGCTATTGTATTATATTAAATTTGAACAAATGAAATTCAATTGAGAAAAAACTTACTATTTTGGTCATTAGTGAGACATTAGTTTATTATCTCAAGTTCATTGAGATATGATATTGCATATATGATTATTTCATTATTTATATTTATTACCATAATCAGTTCCGTATGAGACATCCACTGTGGGTCCTGTCTTATTTGTAGGTGTTGCACCACTTAATACTGTCCACTCAAAGTCATCAGTATCATCTTGTATATAGCCACACAAGGTACTGTCCTGGAATTCACACGACTGGGTTGCTGGGAAAGGAAAGGTAGTTTAGTCAGAGAACGTGTCCAGAAAAGTTGTTCACCAGTCACACAACCCTGGCGATCCCTAAAAAGGGAAAAAGAGAGAAAGGAACAGAAAGAAAGAAAGGAGAGAGAAGGAAGAAGGGGAAAGAGAGAGAAGGGATAAGGGGAAGAGAGGTACGTAGAAGAGGGGTGAGGGTATTGGGCTATTCCAGAAAATAGATGCACACCCCCTATAGAGGAGTTCGGATATCCGGACTTTTGTCCAGTCGTGATTGTTGGAAATCCAGACTTTAAAGTGCCCAAAGGTAAAAAAAATCCGGCAAAAAATAGTTTAAAATCAGAAATCCTCAATTTGAGAGCTCATTTTCAACATTTCCGTGATTTTTCCTTCATTTGATTGGATTTCCAAGCTTTTTCCAGTAACATTGGTAACTGGAAATCCAGTCGTTTTCAGAAAGCAGACTTGGAAATCCGGACATTTCTTTGATTGAAAATTTACTCCTCTTTAGGGGGTGTGCACCTATTTTCTGGAATAGCCCATTGTCTCTCACATCATGTGAGAGACAGGGGTAAAACAATCAACCACAATTCATTATGCCCTACTGTGCCTATGTTGGCCAAGAGCGTTTTAGGTGATCATGTGGTCCTGGTCCAGGTGCATCCGTTTTCCGTAAATGTGACTGGACACTACGAATCAGCCGTAAACTCGGCCCCGGTCAATTTTGTTTTATTTCGTGTTTAAAAAATATATATCATAAGCTTTAAAATAGTATATCATTTGACTTCAAACGATATCCAGAAGCGGGGTTATGGTTTGTTGAACTCTGCTCCTTCAATAAACTGGTACCCTTTTCGGTTCTATATGTGTCTCTTTTTCCACTTTGCTGGTAATAAAGTCATAATTGGCGGTCATTTAAAATCATCCCTGAGTCAACGAGGTACAGGAATGTCCTCTCATTGTTAATTGTTGGTTATACATACCCAGCCAAAATACAATGCAATTGTAACGCACCACTTGAACAGGATTTAGCCAAAGCAAACAAAGACTAGAGCTATTTCATGATTTTATATGTAGAAGATAATTATCCTCTTCAGCAATAGGATTATTGATTGGTTTAAACGCTATCAAATGAGAAACATGTCGCGCCTAATTGAGACACCTATGAATACGTCTTGCGGCACATTTTGCACTGTATCTCAGAATACAATGTGCCGAGTTTACGGCTCATTCGTAGTGTCCACTCACAAATGTAAGCAGCTATTTTAGAATACACACATATGCGTTACTCCAAAAAGACTTAATAAAAACCTAATGATTTTGCAAGATAGACAAAATATGTGTGCGTCCTATCACCCCTCCACAACGCACCCGTTCATCAGTATTAATGGAGTTGTATCGCCATGGGTCAGGGTGGCAAGTTCCCCTCCCCTGCCCAGTCGACAGAAATATTGGGACAAAATTTAATGATCATATTTAAAATTGATCAATACAACAAATATTACATTCAAGGACGTACGTCCCCATACCCATTCAAGTGATGAAGATGGAAATAACACTAACATACTTTTCATCTTATTTTTACGCCAAAATATGGCTCAAAAACGCAAAATTTCAATCATTTTGATAGCAAAATTGCACAAAATAACATTTTCCTAATTTCGAGGCATTCAATTAAGAACTGTTATTATTTGAAGTCTTTTTGGAGTAACGCACATGTGTGTATTCTAAAATGACTGCTTACATGAATTGAATTGAAATCAAGATTGGTCGCGGAAATTGATTATTTCAGCATTTTATTGGTCGGAATCATTTCAAAGTTAATACCATGTGGTGATGCAAGTGGGTTAAGATATTACAGGTATATTAGCATGTTACCTCAAGGAACTAGATTCTAATTTTTAGCATCCTCACTATTTCGGGTCGTTAGCATTTTTTATTTGAAATTTTAGACCGTTAGGTCACATTGCAGTTTTTTACGATCTCGTTGGCGCATCATATAATGTGACCTGGACCTTTGATGAAAGCGCCCTCATACCAATTTCATGACATTCGCCACTAAGATCCCATAAAAGTAATAAGTCTACATTCAAGAACACCAAGCTCTATAACAAATGCAAGTATGACATTGTTGGGATCTGGTTGGTGCATAGAGATAATACAAATAAAAGGTCACATGTTACCATTTTGTTACAGTTTCGGATTTTCGTTTTGTTGCGCGCCAACAAGCAACATCCATCAGTGCAACTCAAATGACACCAGATGGTAGAGAGACATACCCTATAATACTTAATAGCAAATTCCATAGGCTTAGAACCCGGGGGGAGGACAAACCCCCCCCCAATATTTTGCTAGGGGGGATGGTCCATACAATACCCCCCCCCCCTCAATGTTGACGCCTGATAATGGGTTTCTGACCAAATTAACCTCATATTGGCCCATTTTAGCCCCTAAAGTGCCCATTTTCGTGCGCTTCACGCGCATATTTTCTACTTTTACACCATATTTAATCAGTTTAGCTTCAAAATAGTAAAAGTTTTCGCGCGCAATTGTACCATAAACTTATTCTGTCGCCAAAAGGTGCTGGATTGACTATACTTGAAGAATTTTTTCCAACTCCATCCCCCAATGTCAAAAAGAAATCTACGCCACTGGCAAATTCAAGTAAAGACGTTAAAACTCTGTGATTCCCAAAGGCCAGCATTTAAAGTTCTAGTAGATCTAAACGCTTACAAAATTCCAAGAAATTAAGGGCTGGGGTATGAGCGACCTTGAAATACCGGTATCTGGAGAGGGGAAGCAATGAGTTACCCCAAATCACAGCGGCAGGTAGTGACTGGGCCGCCGAGTGCTAATATATATTTATTTTGGAAGGTTCGTGTTTGTTTTAAATTTTGGGGCGTTTTTCCAAAATTTGATATTTTTGGTGATATTTCAAAAAAGCGACATGCCAAAGACAACTCTTTGGGCACATAGTTTGTTATTGTTATTGCAGTTCTTTTCCACATACCTACGTTAACATTCGATTGGGTGATTTACTAATATTATATATTTTATGACTGCAATTTGGCGTTTTCAATGCGTTTTACACGTATCATGAAATTAACGCAAATATCTAGTCACGCTGCTTTTAGAATTTTTACCTGATCGTCGGCTTTTGCAGGCAACAGAATGCAGATTGGGTCACGATAGATGTCGTATTCCTCTATGTGGTTCACTCATTTATAAAATGAATTTGCATTCCTTGTAACAACACACACATTGCCGTCTGGAAACCGGGTCTGGTACTGATTTTGGGACAGCCAATAGACTTCAGCGCCGTATCAAATCTCATAAAAACCACACGACTGACGACTATGTGTTTATGTTTCCGCACGAAAGCTTGTGTCTACATCTATTACTATACTTCTTTGGAAACGTTGACCTTTGACCATTCTTTGTATAACGCCCTGATATGACCTTGATATGTTCGCCTGATTGGGTACGTTATAGCATCCATTTCATTGAGTTATTAGGACTTGGTCAGTAGATAATACTTGCAGGGATACAATAGTTTAACATGGTGTGTGAGCATGGTGAAAGACTCATTATTGATTAGGCGCGGACATATTAAAGGCACAGGTCCTTTGCGTGTATAGCAGAAAATTATAATAGAATGTGTGAATATAATGCTGAAGAAAGTCTAGCGAATTGCAGACAGAAAGCTACCAAAAGGTGAGCTAATTTAGCTGTTTGAGAATAAAGATCTGTTCAATATGGATTTACCGCAGCAAGAACATTTGTTTAAACGTGTGGAACATGATTATGGAAAGTTTTTCCTACACAAAGCGCGCTGTTGGGAAAGATCGGCGAGGAAATCTGCTCGGTGGAAAAATCATCTGTGTTATCTATTGAGATGCCGGAGCACAGGACTGACCCCCCCTAGTATAAAATTGAAATCATCGGTAAAAGGGATGGAAGCGTCTAACATCTTGAGAAAGACTGAATCGAAACTTCTAGGGGAGAGGATCAGGCAGACTGTTTTTACGTTAGGAGTGATTAAACGCCAGTGTGAGGAGTTGGAAACAACAATTAGATCTCAAGTTTCGCGCGATTTGGCCAATAGATTGGCGGAAGTAGTGGAAAGGTCGCGTGAATCGGAACACCGGAAGTGCAAGATGCGTCAAGTAAACAAATATGATCGGCTACGGGAAAAGTCATCGCCTGTGTTAGATACCACGTTGAGTCAACAACAAGAACGTTGGGTGGTAAATAAGTCGGATCGTGAGTTGAATGACGATGAAAAGAGCCTGTTAGCTAAAGGTATGAACTATGCTGTTTCCCCCACATCTATCCCCACCATTGATTTGATCACTGGTGTTGAACTGGCATGTAATAAGCTTACTGATAAGACTGAAAAAGACCAAGTCAGAGCCGAGGCTGTGAAAGTCATAGGGTCTAGTCATGCACCCAAAAGTAACTTGACCCTGGTGAAAGAAAAGCCATGAAAGATCTCCGTACTGATGAGAGTGTTACTATATTACCCAGTGACAAAGGTCGGTGTACAGTTGTCCTTAATACCACAGACTATAAGCAAAAAGTTGATGATCTGTTGAGCGATGCTAACACTTATACCCTTCTCAAGCGAGACCCCACTAGGAAGTACAAAGAACAATTAAGAGGGATCTTGAAAAGACTTTGTGATAGTGATCGTATTACGAAGGCTCAATACTACCTTCTCATGCCCTCGTCTGATACTGTGCCTCGCTTTTATGGCTTACCGAAGGTACACAAACCATTGTGCCCTCTGCGCCCCATCGTCTCGTCAATTGGGTCGGTCACTTACCAAGTGGCAAAATTTGTTGCGGACATTATTGCACCACTAGTAGGCCAATCCCACATCACATTAAGAACTCTGCGGATTTCGCTGAAAGAGTGGGGAACCTCACACTACATGAAGGTGAAATCATGGTGTCGTACGATGTTACCGGACTGTTTACTAACACTCCAGTTCCGGATGCCCTCCGCGTTATCAGGAGGAGATTGGAGGAAGACGTCACCCTCCCTGATCGCACTACACTGTCTGTTGATGATGTTATGGAACTTCTTACGTTTTGCGCCACCTCCACATACATGATGGGATTGGGCAAAATCTACCAACAAAGAGAAGGTTTCGCGATGGGATCTCCGGTCTCGCCGCTCGCATCCAACATTTTCATGGAATGGTTTGAGGTCCGCGCACTAGATACTGCTCCCCACGTACCATCCTTCTGGGCCCGTTACGTCGATGATACTTTCGTTGTAATTCGCGAGGAATATATCGACGAATTCACCACCCACATCAACAATATTTCGCCCACCATCAAGTTCACTATGGAACGGGAGGAAAACCATCAGCTTCCTATGCTCGACACCCTTATTCACAGAAAGGACACTGGCTCTACTAAAATTACCATCTACCGCAAGCCCACACACACCGACCAGTATCTGCTCATGGATTCGCACCACCCACTTCAACATAAGTTGGGGGTCATCAGAACATTGGTTCATAGAGCAGAGTCTTTAGTCACAGAAGAAGAGGATAAAGTCCTGGAGTTGGAAAAGATCCAGAAAGCGCTAGGTGTGTGTGGCTACAAACGGTCACATTTCGCAGTTGCAAATACACACAATCCTCCTAACCGTCAACCTTCAACTACTGCTGTTTCCAAGGGTTCCATCACCCTTCCCTATGTTAGGGGAGCGTCTGAAGGACTTCGCCGCATTCTGTGCAAACGCGGTATACAAGTGCATTTTAAGCCAAGAAATACTCTTCGGCAATTCCTAGTATCACCAAAGGACAAAATCAACAAGACTGAAAAGTGCCATACTGTGTATAATATCCAGTGCCAGAATTGCAATGCTGCTTATATCGGCGAGACCAAGCGTCCCCTAGGCATCAGAGCTTCGGAGCATAGGCGGGAGCCCTCACCTGTAGCGGAACACGCCAAGAAAACCGGTCACTCTATTCCTACAACGGATGCAAAAATCCTGGATACAGACCCTTCATGGGTGGGCAGAGGAGTCCGGGAAGCGGCTCACATCAGACAGAGCAGGAGTAGCTTGAACAGGGACGGCGGCCGGTACTACCTACCAGCAGTTTACACCTCGCTATTGAGACGTCCTGCACCGTCTGACGGTGCTGAGTCTCAATAGCACACCCAACAGCGCCCCACGTGTTTATTGGGGCTGAAGAAAGTCTAGCGAATTGCAGACAGAAAGCTACCAAAAGGTGAGCTAATTTAGCTGTTTGAGAATAAAGATCTGTTCAATGTGTGAATATAATGTTTGGAATTTTGCAACTAAAATACTAACTGCATTCTGAATTATGTATTTATTTATTTATTTAGGCCTATGCCTATTTATTTATTTACTGACTTATTTATTTATTTTATTTATTTGGTATATTAGTTAGTAGGCCTAGTTAGTAATATTCCATGATAGGCCTACGTCGGTTTATTATTGATTGTTGATAACTTGACAACTTGATTGATTGATCGATTGATAGTCATTTCACATTATATTCCTAGTTTATAGGCCAATTTGAATAGCATCGTACATTAGATAAATAGACCTATCAGTATTGAAAGGTCAGAGGTCACTTGTATAGTTGATACGTGTTGTGGATATACGCTATTAAATATCACATTATTTCACCGTATTAACGAATCCATCTGTTAATAAAACCTTGATTTATACTCAACGGAACATCTATAGAGTTCAGTGAACATTGTGTTTACTTTTCCAAGTCAAGGATTTACGAGATATTTTGGGATTTTATCGTGTGTGGTGTCATCGCTATACTGTCAATTTAAATATGGCGCCGACCGTAAGTACAACGAACAGTGACACAGCTGACTTGATAAAAGACATTAAACTATGGGTGCGTATCAATATACCACGCTTTATACGTGTGAGTGAATGCGAGGTAGCTTCGGCTATACTTGCCGCCGCTAATACAGAAGAAGATGGTTTCTTAAGTGCTAAAGACATTTTAGGGGTGCAATACATGTCGGGTGCACAGCCGTTTTGGATTGTCAACCTCAGATCTATTCAAGCCAAAGCCCGTGTACTAGCTGCTGGCAGTGTGGAATTGAAAGAGAAATCACTTCAAATATCAGATTTTTCTGCCGCCCAGTCTGCACACCCCAAGAAAGCTAACAATATAAGACTAAGTATTCACGGCATTCCACAGAATGTTCCTGATGCTGAGGTTGAAAGTTGGGTTGGTGGTTTTGCTACCCTCGCTAGCCCTATCTTTCGCCATAAGAGTAAAGAAAAAGGTGATAACAATGAATTTGCACACCTGTTAACTGGACATAGATACTGTTTTGTTAGCAAGATACTTGAAGAACAACCCAGATATTCAAAGATGGCGATACCAGATCCATTGGATCCAAAATCGTTGACTGATGTAGAAGTTGTCCTATATTACAATGGACAAACCAAGGCCAATTGCAGATATTGCCATGGTACAGGTCACACCATATCATCGTGCCCTGTGAAGCCCAAGCCAAAATGTTACCATTGTGGTGTTGTAGGTCATGTGAAGCAGCGATGTCCAGACCTGGCAAAGGGTCCTAAATGTTTCAAATGTTCCAATTATGGACACAAGAGTTTTGAATGTAGCGGTGCTGTTGATCAAGATCAAGACCTGCAAACTCCAAAAGCAACAAGACCTGCTGGTAAAGACGACAAAGTAGCAGAAGCTTCAGCGTTAGCGCAAGAGCTGATCGACCACTGTCTGCAGCATGATAGCAGTAAATCGCCAGAACTTTTGAACAAGGTAAAGGCCCTACTGAACTTTGATGTTGTAAGCGAGGAAAATGAAGATGATTTCCCATCGTTGTCTGAGCAAAATACTAAACCTAAGAAGAAAGGTGGTAAAAAGAAATCAAAAGTACCGGTAAATAAAAAGAACCCTCCTCCTAATACCACAGCCGGTATATCAAATAAAACGAGGCAATCCTCAATGAAAGACTACGGTAGGCCTACGGCCTCGCAAACGCTTGCCTCAAATAAACGTAAAAACCTGTCTCCGGCATCAGCAGACTCTAAACAACCGGATAAAAGAGACAGGCGCGAACGGTTATCGCAGGAGGATAAGGGGGTTCCTAGTTCAAGTAAAATTCAGGAAAGTGCCTGCACAGAACCAGGAAACTCCTCTGTACAGTAGTTTTTCACAATATTATGTTTGTATGTTTGTTTTTTACTGATGAACTCAATATTTTTATGCATTTATCATGTTTAATCTTGTTACATTTAATGTTCGTGGTTTGCGAAACCAGAAAAACGCAAGACCATTTTTCACTGGTTGAACACCAAACAATGTGATGTCTGTTTTCTACAGGAAGTCTATTGCTGTCAAAATGATATTGATACCTGGGAAAAAGAATACAGTGGTACCTTTTATAGTAGTACAGGTACAAATCATAGTAAAGGTATTTTGATTGGTATTTCTAATAAATTTGATTTACCAACTGATGTTGAAAAAATCTATGCTGATAATGAAGGTAGAATACTTGGTATAAAACTTTCTATTAATGATGTCAATTACAATTTGTGGAATGTGTATGCACCTAATGATATTCCAGATAGAAAATTATTCTTTGAGCATGTGCGCAATATTATTGATAAATACAGTGTAGGGGGTCACACAATTTTGGGTGGTGATTTCAACACTGTCCTGAACCCACTGTTAGACAAAATAGGTGGTAATATTCCAAATCGTGCTTGTTCTGATATTATTAAAACAATGTTGGATGATTATGAGTTAAATGATATTTGGAGGCTAAGAAATGGTGATAAAAAAGATTCACCTGGGCACAAAAATCTCCTCCAGTTAAGTGCACACTTGACTATTGGTTTATTCCTAATGCTATTGAGCACACAGTGAGAAAAATTGATATCATATCTGCACCTAGATCAGACCATTAACTGTATTTTTAACTATTTGTCACAATGATATTGTGAAAGGTAATGGTTATTGGAAACTGAACAATACATGGTTACAAAATTCTGATTACGACCATGGCATTAACAAACTTATTGATGAATGTGTTGTTGATTATGGTGATGTATTGTCCCCTAAACATTTCTGGGACTTATGTAAAACTAAAATCCGGTGTTTTACAATTGATTTTGCAAAAGGCTCACAAAAGCAGAGGATGAGTGCGCTAAAGCAAATTGAATGTAAACTACAAAAGCTTTATGAAAATTGCATCAATCAGACGGATGATGAGAACCTGAAATTGCAGTATAATGCTTGTAAACTGGAGTATGAAGTTATGTACAGTCATTTTATGAAAGGGTTACAAATAAGATCTAAAGAGAAATGGATTGAAGAAGGTGAGAAATGTACTAAATATTTTCTGAATTTGGAGAAAAAAATGCTTCTAAGAAGTCAATCAACAAACTTCAGTGTAGTAATGGTGTGATGACAACTGATCAATCTGTTATTTTAAATGAAGAGGTTGTCTATTTTTCTGATTTGTTTAAAAGCAAAGTTGATGTGTCTGAAATAGAATTGGATGAGTTTTTTCGAGATACAATTTTTCCTACTCTGACTAATGATCAGAGTGAAAGCTGTGAGGGTATCTTGACAGCAGAAGAATGTGTAGGCGCGCTCAATTCTATGCCTAAAAAATAAAAGCCCTGGTTATGATGGTCTCACGGTAGAGTTCTATCAGCACTTTTGGCCAAAGATTGGTCCCATTGTTGTTACGGCGCTTAATGATGCGTATCTTTCTGGGTCACTTACCACCATCAGAATCGTGGCATAATCTCCCTCATTCATAAAGGTAAAGGGCTTCCCCGGGATTCCCTTAATAACTGGCGTCCAATTGCTTTGTTGAATATTGATTATAAGATAGCCACTAAAGCATTGGCTGCTCGTATTAAAAACATTCTTCAGTCTGTTGTGAATACTGATCAGAATGGTTTTGTTAAGGGTAGAAGTATACACGAAAATATCCGCCTTATTGAAGATGTTTTAAGATATGTTGATAATAATAATTTACCTGGTGTTATGATGTGTATTGATTTTAAAAAGCATTCGACAGTATAGAACGTGACTTTATATTTTATGCGCTCAGAAAATTGAATTTTGGTTCAATGTTCAGAAAATGGATTTCAGTTATTTTTCCAATACCACTAATTGTATTATTAATAATGGTCACATCTCAAGTTCCTTTGATGTAAATTGCGGCGTACGTCAGGGTTGCCCGATTTCGCCTTTGATCTTCGTCCTTAGTGTGGAGTTGCTCGCTTGTAAAATTCGTCAATCCAAGCAAATCCAGGGTATTACTTTACCATTTGAGAACTATGAACGTAAAGAAATTCGCATCTCTACTTTTGCAGATGATACTACCATTTTTGTAAAAGACCCTGAATGTGTTAAAACGGTTATGGATGTATTTGATAACTTTTCAAGATTATCTGGTCTTTCAGTAAATCATGCCAAAAGTGATGCCGTATGGATTGGGTCCTTGAAAATAATAATTTCGGCATCGGAAATGTTAACTGGAAATTAGCGCCAAATAACACTGTTAAAATCCTTGGTGTGTATTTCTCCCCAAGTATCTCAATAAATCATTTGTCTTGTAATTGGGAGGATAAAATGAATAAGATCGAGTGTTCAATCCGTGCATGGAAGATGCGAGGCCTATCAATGGTTGGTAGAAACTTGATCGTGAAAACATTGTTGGCTTCACAACTTTCATACATTGCTCCAGTTGTAGACCTTCCTGAGAGAGTTGTAAAGAAATTAAACACTATGTTTTTATTTTTTTTTTGAATAGAGTGGAAGCGGTGAAGCGGAACACCATTATTGCAGATTATGAAAGAGGTGGTATAAACATATTTCAGGTTGAGATGTTTTTCAATGCTTTAAAGATGTCTTGGATCAAAAAACTAAACAATTCTAGTCCTGCTTGCTGGAAGAACATTCCACTTTACTATGTCAACAAGTTTGGTTTGGGTATGAATGTGTTTATTTGTAATTGTAGCTTCAACCAAATCAACACTGTATGCAAGAATGTTATTGACACCTTTCCTGTTTTTTATAACAACATGTTTAAAGTCTGGTTCAATACTAAATGTACTTCAAATAAAGCTGACATATCTGATTACTACAATCAAATCATTTGGAACAATGATGCTGTAACTGTTAACAAGAAAACACTTTTCTATAGAGACTGGATTGAAGCTGGCTTTATTTTTATAAAAGATCTTTTTGATGATGATGGTTCAATCTACTCACTTGAGTATTTTAGGCACCGCATTCCACGCACTGGCAACATTCTTTTTCAGTACTTCGCTCTTTGCAATGCTCTGCCGAATGATTGGAAGAATGCACCAATTCTAGACCAAATTAGGACTGAATCGATTGTCTTTAATGCAGTCCCTATAGAAGCCTGTTCTTCAAAGTTTTTTAGACATGCCATGGTTGATAAGATTTATGTTCCACCAATTTGTATGAACTATTGGTGTAGAAGATTCCCAATTACAATTTTGATTGGGAAAAGATTTGGGGTTCAATACCATGTTGTACCAGTGAGGCCAGACTTATTTCACTTAATTGGAAAATTATTCATAACATTTATCCCACAAAAGTTTTATTATGTAAAATGGGGAAAGAAGATAAAAATTTGTGCAATTCCTGTAATGCTGTTGATCATCCAGAGCACTTCTTTTTTCATTGTAATAAGACCACTCCTATTTGGGAATTTGCTAACAGGGTTATTACACAAAGGCTTGGTAAGAACTTTAGGCTTTCTGTTGAAAATGTTTTATTTAATTATCATAATGACATTACCAGCGATCGGTCAAAATATATCAATTATGTTATATGTGTTGGCAAAATGTGCATTGGCAAATACAGATACGGGGATCATCCTTGTCTTCTGTTCCTCTTCAGGCAGGAACTTCGTATGAGAGGTTTGGTCTGCGATGACTTTAGCTAGTTGATCGCAGATGAACAGTTACTTGGATGACTTCCGTGTCTGTTCTTGGCTCTGTCATTTTGCTTAAATTATTTGTTTGATTTTCTTATTATATACATGTATGTAAATTTGTTTTTATAACATCTACTATTATATATGGATTATGTGCAGTGCAATAACTTTTGTTGTTATAATATTTATAGTGTATTTAATGTGAATAAAAGGCATTTTGCCTGACATACTATGTCAAAAGATAAAAGTATTGATTTATTCTATTCAGCAATATCAAGGATTACTATCAAACTTCTCATAGCTGATTGTCAGTTGGCTCAGTGGTAACGCAGTAGGTTTTACAACACCGAGGTCCCGGGTTCAAGATAGAAAAGTAGACATGTGCCAATGATCCCACTGACTAACCTGTGTAAAATTAATTTTCCACTTAATATTTTACCTTCACAGTTGCCATAGTAAATGCTCAAATCATCCAAAGCGATGTCACCACGGTAACTGTCCCCAATAATTCCTTCATATGATACCTGCAAAAAGACAAATATAAATGACAACTAATTATTTGGATGTATATCAAATATCCACCTACTCATGGGTACCAACAAATTTCGAATTTGATTTAAGATATTTTTCACACTTAACATGAATGAAGTGATGAAAAAGTGAAATACACTTTCCCATAACAATATGTCTAGTAGTAGCAGTACCATTTCGGCTGGAATTGTCAATATCTGCTGTAGTTTCTTTTCCGAATGCTTCATTGATCCCAATATTTCTGATATTCCAACAATCCATTATGACATCTCTCTCCCCGTCTCACCATCTCTCCTCTCTTTGTAGTTATTGACATCCACATAAATCTCCAAGCTAACAACTTAGCAGCTGGGATTGATGGAATCTCAAGCCACATCTTGAAAGGCACGCGGTGGTTTCTGACTCGTAGATTCTCTCTGATCTATTCAACTTAAGACTCATAACTGCCAGCATTCCTGTTGCATGGAAACTCTCTCGAGTGACCCGATCCCTGTTTTCAAGTCCGTGATCCTCATGCTGCCGCTATAACTACAGATTGGAACCAATTTGCGATAAGCTTCTGGCGAATATTAATCATAGTCAGGCTCTTCAGCACCTCATTAGCAAAAACATCTTCACCAACAGACAGTTTGGTTTCTTACACAAATCTTCAACAACAGATGCACTCACAACCGCTTTCTATCCTTGAGGATAGCAAAAGCATCGCCATGGCTCATTTTGTTCTATCCAAAGCCTTTGATCGCATCCCCAATAGTCCTCTGCTCCAAACACTCAGAGATGTAAGTATATCCGGTCTGCTTTCTTGGTTCAGGTCTTGCCCGTTCAACAGGTCCCAGTTGGGTGTTATCCGAGATGTGGATTCTATTATTTCTTGTTTAATAATGACATGTGTCTTTCTTCCTTTTCTTGTGCTTTAAACTTTATGCTGATACTCTCGTCAAACTTAACTCTGCTTGCTTGACAAATCCATTTTCCTATACACAATACACAGTGCTCTCACCATTGACGTGTGACCTCTACAAACAGTGTATGTTAGAGGTATAGGGCATTGCCTAGTTAACGTCACTGTGTGAAAACTAACCGGCCAATATTTTTGTACTCTCTGAAATTCTAGAAAATATAATTTTATAATATGTTTTAGCTAATTTAGATGTTTGGAAATATTCGCTCTTTTGTGTTTTAGTAAGGAAGGGCACGCCATGGCCTGCAAAATTCCCTGTGTAAATCGAATGCAACTTTTAGTGACTATCACTCATTTTGTGGACCGCTCTCTCCCGAAGGGCATGAAAACTAAACCACTTGACGGATATTTCTTGTACTAGATGTCAATCAAGAATAATGTATACATTACATGTAGGCTAAAAACTGAGTATGTGGGGCATCTGAAAATGGCCGTACCTTCCTGATATGTGACAGATAACCGCAAAAACAACTCCCAAATCTGTCCATAACTTTGGTCAGTGGAGAGAGCCAGGGGATTTCAAGTGGGTGATTATTTGTTTGTCATTTACCTGTGTGATACAATCACATTTACTTTGACAAGTTTGACATGAGTTGTACCATCAACAAAGTTGGTTAACAATATGCAGACTATTGTTCTCATTTGGGAAACAAAGGCCACGCACAGTATTGTTACCGTGTGTTTGCTTTGTAATGGTGCATCCAACTGAAATTATAATACCTATTTCATCACAGCCCATTGCGATATCGCACAGGTAAATCAGAAACATGTGTTTGTGGATTTAACCAGGGATATGAGACACATCCCTGATTTAACATAGTTGAGCTTTTTATGAGTTTTTATCTTGGTTTGATGGGGTTTAAGTCCTGCAAAGGTCGTGGTGAATTCTGCTGTAGGCATAACTGCATAATGCTGCCCATTTAACGTGTGTCTTCTGCTAAATTTCCTGGTGTCTGGCTTGCCTGACAAGCTTTTCTGGAATCTTCACATCGATCACATATGCAAAAATGCTCACAAAATTATTGGCTTCATTCATATATCTTGTCAATCGCCCCCTTTCAGCACTCGTCGCTCTTTGTTCCTGGCCCTGGTTCGTCAAATCCTGGATATCTCCCACACGTATACGCAGCCTCAATTCACGCGCTGTTGTGGTTCCTTTTCATCGGCTTTTATTGTCCCAGAGATCATTTTATCCAGATCCAGAGATCGTTTGCCATCCATTTGGAATTCTCTCCCTGAGGTCATTGTCAATGCAATTTACCTCCAGTCCTTTAAATTGGCCATTCAATCTCACCTCCTCTAGCCTGTTCGCCTTAATTTATGTTTTGTTACCTAGCCGGGACACCGGCTAGGTCTTGTGATGCTATCGGATCTTTCTTACCTAGCCGGGACACCGGCTAGGTCCTGTGATGCTATCGGATCTTTCTTCTTCTGGCAACAAATTTCAAAATGCTTCTTCTCTTACATGTTACATCGTACAATGACGTCACTTGCACATATGCATCGGCTATATCCAGTGTCTATAGGGTGTTCACAAATTTGGGGTCAAAGGTCATTAAGGGGTCATTTCCGGTATAAAACCAAATATCTTCAAAATGCTTCTTCTTCCACAAATTACATAGTACGATGATGTCACTTGCACATATGCATCGGCTATATACAGTGTCTATAGGGTGTTCACAGAATTTGGGTCAAAGGTCATTAAGGGGGTCATTTCCGGTCTGAAAGCTAAAAATATTCAAAAAATCACTGTTTTTACAAATTACATAGCAGAGTGTTGTCATTAGCACACATGCATTGCTACCAACCAGGGTCATTGGGGTGTCTACAGTTTCGGGGTCAAAGGTCATTAAGGGGTCGCTTACGAACAAAAACCAAAAATCATCAAATATGTTCATTTTTTTTTATCTTAAAACGTAACCAGACCAGAGTGACATAAACTTCATATATGCATTAGTGTTACCCGATGTATGCACGGTATTTTTATTTTTTTGGTCAAAGGTCATTTAGACGTCATTTCCGGTTTTAAGCAAAATAAATTTAAGAATTTTTATCTCCATAACTAAGCATAGTAGATTTTTTTTATTTAAACTGTAACAATGCATTTTCGCGGTGTATATAAGGTTTTTTTTATATTGGGGTCAAAGGTCATTAAGGATGTCAAAACGTCAAATTTGCAAAAAATGTTTAAAATTACGGAAAAGTAGCTATATATCAGCCTATGGAAGACGGATAAAGCCCCTACATGCTATGTACATTGATGCACCATTAAGGTAATACACTATTTTAAAGTGTTGCGATTTGGTAGTTCACAACATCTTGCGAATGGTAATGAGCTTTGGCAAAAATTGCATTGCTCATTTCCTTGCGAGAGTGTAGAAGAATTCAAATATCACAGAAATAATTTTGTAGGTCCTGTGGTTCTTGAGTTATGTTGTAAAGAGGGCTGAAACAACAACACTTTTGTAAAATGTACATAACTCATTAACAACAATAAATTAAGCAAGTTTTCAAATTATATAATTTGTAGAATGAACTTTTGCAAAACATCAAGGTGTTATTTGTGAATAATTTATTGATCTAGAGAATGAAAATCGATTTTTTGGTTGCTTCGACCAACAACACCTCGTCTACCCTTAATGGTGTGAGATGTCCATAAACTTTAAGACTGGCCGCTGATTGGTTAATGAATTTCCAAATAAAACTGTTTTCAATTGGCTATAGGACGTGACTTGTGTAAGTGACACTAAACAGCGTAGGCCCCTCACTGTTTGTAGATACCGCAAACGCAAAATATACGCTAGCTCATTGGCCACTGAGGCGCCAATCGTCTGATATCGCCTTTCATGTCAGCGACTCACAGCGCGTACCAAGCACGTTATCTGGATTTATGTAACCGCATAGCTGTCACTCAACCGTTGCATGTAATGAAGCCCGACACTGATTGACAGCAATTCTCAATCAGAAGATTTTCTTCTGACGATGATTGGCCAATCAGAAAAGACGCGCTATGAGGTTGTCGCCAGACGGTTTGTTTAGTGACGAAGGAGCACAAACCGGCTGGGACCTAGACAAAACCAAACCGTGCACATATCGGAGAGTTTTGCAGCTTCATATAGGCCCAGACTTTGATTTAAATTTGATGAAATAAATAAAAACAGGATGACAAGCCGCAATTTCTTTAAAAAATAAATATCAAGTGTTCGCTCATAGATTTAAACATTTATGGTTCATACAAGCTAGTGCGTATCGGCGGGTGTGTGTGTGTGGGGGGGTGGGGTGGGTGTGGGGGTGTAGCTGGGTCCCTGGTCAAGGAATTGAAAGAAATTGAGAAAAAGTATCTAATTATTGTATGTCTGGATTCTGGTTTATGTCGTAATGCTAATATTTTTGTTTATACTTCTACAGCACTTGTATCATCACCATGATGATGATGATGATGATGATGATGATGATGATGATGATGATGATGATGATGATATCGCCTCCCCCTCTCGTAACCATATAGGCTTGGCTAAATAAAAAATCTCAAAAACAAGCGGAAGAACTAATATTTGTATCAGGAAAGTCAAATTATAATACAGAAAACATGCAACCTCTTCAGTGGTGTAGCCATGATTTTTTGCGGGGGGGGGGGTGATTTTGAAAAAGTGAAATTTTGGACTTTCTTGACCAGGAAAGTATAAACAGGGATATGAAGAAGCTCATTTTTTGTTGTGAACTCCCGTCGTTGAAAGCCTACTTTCACACAATTCAGTTTTATTTATCTGACCTTTTTATATTTATTTAATTATTTCTTTGTTTTAGTTATCATTAACTTATTTACGTGTATTATTTACTTCATCATTTCTAGCAGTTATAGCAGCGGCTATGATTCTTCTCAGTTTTATCTTTTGCTCAATTAGATAAATATTTTACCAATTTCACGACATCTGATGTGCGGGAATAGGAGGTAGGGGTGTGTGTGTGTGTGTGGTCGACAATGCAGTGTTTAGTGTTATTTTACAGCCGACATCACGCATAGTACATTCGGCGAAACACAAAGGGGTTGTGTGCGTGCATACGTGCGTAGTACACAATACAATGTCTATGTCAGTAAAGTGATGTGGGCGTGGTTTTGGTGAGTGAAAACAGGTTGGTGCACGCAGACCTGCTTTGATAGCCATGGGAAAATTATTTTCCCAGTGTGTCTGTGGCGTTGCTCTGAAAAAGACACGTTTGTGATTGCTCGTATAAAAACCTCGTGTAACGTGAACGTGAAATAAGAAAATTACTTGCTTGTTTTCTTATTTCTTAATTTCTTGCTTGTTTCCTTCCTTCATTCATTCATTTACCCGATCATTCATTTACTCATCTCATTCATTCTTTTATTCTTCCCATCTCTTTTCTCTGCCTTCTTTCTTTCCGTTTGAGACCGAAGTTGCCTAGCTTCAGGTGCCTACCCCAGGCTGTGGGGCCACATAAACGTAGCCAGGACGATAACCAACTTGAGTGCAAGAACTTGATATATACTTATACTTTATACATACTTATATACTTTTATATATTATAAGAACTGATATACATTTGATTTTCTCTGCATTCTTGCTTTATTTCTTTCCGTTTGAAACCTATAAGTTACCTAGCTTCCGGGTGCCTACCCCAGGCTGTGGGGATTACGACGAAAACAAACTTCTGCAAGAACTTGATATACTGTTACTGAAGGACAAAACGATTGTATTTGAATAAATTGAATAGGCCTAACTAACAAATATGCCACGCAAATCGAGAAAGTCCCGTGCGAAGTCGGAACAGCAGGCAAAGAAAAAGCTTGGTACAAGTTTAGAAAGGCATGAAGCAGGGTTAACAAATAAGGTCTTTGGAAACTTCCACCAAGGTGATGAGCGTTTTTCCCCACTATCAAGAGCAAAACAGTGCTCGTGTAACAGTTTAGCGATGCTCTGTAGTATCGAGCCTGTTGAGAGCATATTGAATTCATCTCATATAGACGAAATGTTGATACATGGAGATGCCTTATATAAGACTACCTCTACCAAACTAGAAGCATGTTTTGAGCTTGCTAATGACGGAATTTTGACCAATGATCAATTGCCAACTAATTTTGCTCTTGGTAATAGCACTTACACAGTTTGTTACGAAACTATAAGGTACGGGAGGCTTGATGACAGCTCAAACACTGAACGCAACCCGCTTACTATTGAATTGGAAATATCATTCAATATTACAAATAAGGTAATTTTCAATGTTGATTGCTACATGATGGCCATTTACAAGAATCCAGAGACTGGCGGTTTTATATTTTTTGATTCTCATTCACGAGATCAGTCTGGTTTCCCTATTGCAGACGGCACTGCCATTGCATTGTTTTTTAAAGACCTTCAACATTTGCATGCATACTTGAATTGTTTGGCTAACAAATTGCACTTGGCTGAAAGAATGTTTTACATTATACCCATTGCTACTAATGAAGATACACATACAGAAAGTGACCCAGGGTGTTCCTTCTTTCCAACACGGACAAATGACTCATCAGATCAAAAGGACACGGAAAACACAAGCTCTCTAAATGAAATGAGTGAGCCAAGTCCCAGACTCTCGAGATGGCAAACTTGGTATCAAGGGCTTTCCGAAGAAAAGAAAAGTGACCTTCTTGCCAAAAAGCGAAAACGTGCAAGAGAAGATTATGATTCGATAGAAAGACGTGAAAGAAAGAAACAACAAGCGCGTGAAGCATATCAGAATCCAGATATAGCTGAAAGAAAGAAACAAGAAGCACATGAAGCATACCAAAATCCAGAGAAAGGACGACGTAAACGTACTCAAGCCCGCGAAAGATCTAAAGATGCTTATAACGACCCTCAAAAGAAAGTATTAAAAATCCAGGAAAACCAATTACGTAGGTCAAGAAAGTCTTCTGATATTGACACGGTAATTTCACGATTCAAATTATTTTGCAAAGAAGGTATGCAGCTGGTATTTGTATGTCAAATATGTCAAAGAATAAACTTCAGACACCAGGTTAAAATACTCAGAAAAGAAAACTACAATCAACGGATTCTACTCAAGAGTCTCCCTCCTGGCATGTCCATTGAAGATATAAATGTAGTGGAAGATAGGGATGACAGCAAAACATGGATTTGTAATACCTGTCATGCAAGTATGAAAGCTAAACGTATGCCAACAATAGCAACAGTTAACGGGTTGGAAATACAGGAACAGCCTCCCGAACTTTCGCATTTGAATATGCTAGAAAGGCACCTAATAGCTCCAGCAATACCTTTCATGAAGATGATATCTCTAATTAAGGGTGCTCAAAAAGGAGTTCATGGCCAGATAGTGTGTGTAAAAGCTGATGTTAACTCAGTTGCCCAAAGTTTACCAAGACTGCCAACGGACCATAGTCTGATCAGAGTAAAACTGAAAAGAAAACTGGAATATAAAGGACACCACATGTGCCAAGATGTCAATCCAAGTAAAATAAGATCAGCACTTGTTTGGTTGAAAGAAAACAACCCTGAATACGAAGATATTGACATTAACTTTGAAGCTTTTGACAACATGTTAGATGACCAGTTAATTCACAGTGACCACTCCGATGATAATGAAGATGAGATACCAGATTCAGGAGATGAATGTACACAAGGTGACAGTGATACCTCCCCCAATGTAAATCATATCCAAGATAATGATGATGTTGCTTATGCTCATGACTTTGACAACGATCTCAATGATGAATCGGTCAATCACGCTGATGACAATATTATGAATGTAGATAATGTCACTGATGAGTGTGGAGATGATATAAGTTTGCGACACTCCCATGATGGCAACGAAGACGATCATTCTGATAATGAAGATCAGACCAGAGATGACAATGTTGATGATCTAGATAACATTCCAAGTAATGAAGTCAATGAAAATGAACATGATGTTACAAACACGTCAGCACCGCTGTATTCATTCTTACATGCTGTAGATTTTGCACAGTACGCAGCAGACAAGAGTGATAGCACTATTTTGTCAGTGGCTCCAGGACAAGGCAATAAGCCAGAACACGTTTTAGAAATGGAACCGAAGTGCTTCCCAGTAGAATTTCCAGATGGTTCTAATACTTATAACGAGAGCCGAGAACAAAAGCTGTCGCCTTCTAGATATTTCAATGCCAGGCTCTTTTCAGCTGATAATAGATTTGCCAGGAACCCGGAATATATATTTTTTTTTCTCTACTGCACAGAAGTACATCAAATTCATTCAAATGTATCTATTGCTACCAGAATAGGTTGCACAAAAACTTCAGATGGAAGAAAAATCACAGCATCTATGTTACGAGACCACGAACAGGTGAAGCAACTTATTAAAAGAGACGAAGGTTACCGATTCCTGGCTCAACTTAGAGGAACCCCTGCATACTGGGAAAAATCGAAGAAAGATATCTTTGCAATGATTCGTCAACTAGGAATACCTACTTTCTTTGTGACATTTAGTGCTGCTGATAGACGATGGATCGAAATACATAATTCTATCCTTAAGATGTTAGGAAAACCACCAATGACACCAGAGGAACATAAGAATATGTCATGGGATGAACATTGCGATATCATCATGTCCAATCCAGTTGCAGCTGCCAAACTGTTTCAGGAAAGACTACACACATTTATCAATGACGTGATTATGTCACCAGCTAATCCTATTGGCAAAGTCAAAGACTACTTCTACAGGACAGAATTCCAGCAACGTGGCTGGCCGCATATTCACATGGTTGCGTGGGTTGAAAATGCCCCCCCAAATGGGTGAAGATCCAGATAATGAGGTCCTAGAATTCGTTGATAGATACATATCATGCGAAATTCCACCAGAAACTGATCCTGAATTACATGAAATTGTTACGAGTGTGCAAGTTCACAGTAAAAATCACACAAGATCGTGCAGAAAAACCGGGAAAACATGCCGGTTTAATTTTCCAAAACCACCATCAGACAGAACATTCATTTGTACTCCAACAGCAGAAAGAGATGAAAATGATGAAGAACATCAGAAAACCCTAGATCGTGAAACCAAAGCAAAAAATATGCTGAACAACATTTGGGAACTTTTGCAGAATCCTGATCATGACTTTGCAGATTTTTATGACGTTCTTTGTTTAGCTGGAATTGGACAAGACGAATTTGAACAGGCACTAGAGACGCTTTCAAAGCGGCAAACCATGTACCTAAGAAGGCGTCTTGAAGACCAATGGATCAACAATTACAATCCAGACCTGATTCGCTGCTGGAATGGCAACATGGATATTCAATATGTACTCGATCCATATGCATGCGTTATGTATATTGTTTCCTACATTACTAAATCAGAAAGAGAAATGGGTGACTTGCTCAGAAATGCCCAGAAAGAAGCAGCACAAGGAAACAATGATGCCATACAGCAATTACGAAAGCTTGGAAGTATCTACCTCCAAAACAGAGAAGTTAGTGTCATGGGAGCAGTCTACCTTATCTGCAGTATGCCTTTGCGAAATAGCACACGAAAAGTAATGTTTCTGCAAACTGCGTTAGACGGACAACGGATATCTCTACCTCTGACACAACTACAAGCAAATGCAGGTAATTCTGAGCAAGTATGGCAGACTACCCAAATTGAAAAATATCTTGATAGACCAAGTACGTCAAAGTACAACAACATGTGCATGGCCACGTTTTACTCAACTCACTATCAAGTGTCGGCCAAATCGGACAATATCAATAGAGACCCAGATGATAACGTAGATGATGAAACCGATGATGACGAAGCGTCTGATCGTCGTGATAAACTAATACAGTTGAACACCTATGGCATCAAGATGAAAGAACGTAAAGGAAAGCCAGCTGTCATTCGTTACCAAAAAATATAAAAAAAGAAAGACAGTGAGAGGTATCATATGAATATGCTACGTTTGTACCTTCCTCATAGGAGTCCAAATATCAAGCCAGATAGTTTTCCCACCTACGAAAGTTATCATATGACTGGATACACAACTATCAACAATGACAGACTACGAGTTAAAGACGTGGTTGAACAAAACATGTCAGAATTCGAACCGAAAACAGATGAACTAGATGAAGCGTGGGAAGTACTTCAAGAAGTAGAAAATATGGAAGATGCTTGGGCAGGAATTGCTCCACAGTCTGAGCAGCAACGTATTGATGATAGATTAAAAGATGTCAGAATCGAAGAATCAGATGATGACTTAGCTGAAATTGAAGTTCCTGAACTTCAACCAGGAAATAGACCTGGCCAACGTGATGCAGGTTTACCAAGGTGTGCTATTGAAACCCGTAATCCAGATATAACTGAAGAACAGGCAGAGACTATGATGCGTCAGCTTAATGATAAGCAACGACAGTTATTTAATCATGTTGCTAAATGGTGCGATGAAAAAGCCAGAAATCACAGAATAGACCCATTTCATATCTTCCTCACTGGAGGTGCAGGAACTGGAAAATCGCATGTGATCAGATGCATCAGTTACTATGCTCAAAAGAAATTTGCAACAATGACCGAGTCCGCTGATGATGTAACTGTGCTATTAATGTCACATCTTGGAACAGCTGCATATAACATTTCTGGTCAAACCATCTGTACAGCCTTAAAAACAGGTATTAGAATGGCCAAAGATTACAAACCTCTTGGAGAACAAAGTCTCAGCACGCTCCGCACAAAGTATCAACACGTACAGCTTGTAATTATAGATGAAATATCTATGGTTAGTGCTACTCAGCTATCGTACATTCACGGACGATTACAACAAATCAAAGGAACATCATACACTTCCTACTTTGGCAATGTCTCTATCCTGGCAGTAGGAGATTTCTTTCAATTACCACCGATAAGTCCACCCACACCTTTGTGTTTCCCACACGAAGAACCCTTGAAAGACTTGTGGAATTCACTGTTTGAGAAAGTTGAACTAACTGAAATAATGCGACAGCGGGATGATGCAATATTTGCCCAAATGTTGAACCGACTTCGCGTGCGGAAAAAAACGAACCACTAGAAGAAGCAGACAAGGAACTCTTACGTTCCCGCATAGTTCATGAGCACATTCGTCAAGCACCTTCTGACGCGTTACACTTGTTTTACCTCAACGTGGATGTTGACAGTCACAATGAAACAAAGTTAGCTTCACTAAACACGGAAACATTTACTATCAAAGCAGAAGACGTTGACCAAAAGGGTGGCAGAGTGATCAAAGTCCACGAAACACCACATGACACATCACGTCGAAAAGACGACACATCACTTGTACCTTATCTGAAGTTAGCAGTAGGTGCTAGAACTATGCTAATAGCTAACATTGATGTTCCTGATGGTCTTTGTAATGGAGTATCTGGTACCATTAAAGGAATTGAATTCGGTAACTCCAAGAACATGCCACAGGCTGTCTATGTCAGGTTTGACAGTGACAAAATTGGAAGGAAGGCTCGATCATCACAAGTTATACCACCTGAGTATGTATCGTGTGTCGCTATAATGCCACGCAAGGAAACATTTCAATTGAAAGGAAGAAACTTCACTACCACAAGAGAACAGATTCCATTGAAACTTGCTTGGGCTGTTACTGTTCACAAAGTCCAAGGACTGACAACTGAACAAGCTGTGATTTCTATGAAATGTTTCAAAGAATCAATGGCATACGTTGCACTTAGTCGAGTGACAACTTTAGAGGGAATGCATTTAACCAACTGTGATTTTTCCCGGATCTATTGCAATCCAGATGTAGCACGATATGTTGCAGAGATGCCTACTTGTGATCTATCCAATGCCAATCCTATGCTACCCATCGATCAGAATAAGTATTTCATAATTGCTCATCATAATATACAGAGCTTACATCGACACATCGAAGACATGAAGAGCAATACAGAAATTAGGAAAGCACATGTTATTTGTTTATCAGAAACATGGTTGACAGACAGTAGTAGCCTAGACTCTCTTGTAATAGAAGGCTACTCTTTAGAAGCAATACATTCTACTCGAGGCAGAGGTGTGGCAATTTACATTCAAAATGGTGTCAACTACACAGTAGTGCCAATTCCAAACAATGTATGTGATGCACTTGCAATTAGGACACATGGAAACACAAACATGCTAATTACCGTAATATACAAACCCATTGGAACTAGTGCGGGCACATTTTGTACAGAAATGAATAACATCACTGCACAAACTGATTTACTGGATACAGATTATACAGTATTTGTTGGCGACTTCAATCACAATTTAATGGGAGGTAGAGCAAATGATTTCCAGTCCTTAAGCCAATACCATCAAGTTATCACAGATCCTACCACTGCTGGTGGCACTCTTCTTGATCATATCTACGTAAAACCATGTCCCGCATTATATTATGCATCTGTACTTAATACATATTATTCGTACCACAATCCAACATTCATCGCGATTAGGTATTAGCAATCTGGTAATCAGGAACCTGAAGAACAGACACTTCATGGATGAAATGTCAGGAACAGGATAGTGGAAATTAAGGACATAGAAATAGGAACATACTTTTTAAAAGAATTTTGAATAATGAACAATCGATATGGTATGGAAGAGTTAGAAAACTGAGTTTGAATAACTAACATTGATATTATTACTGTAGTAGAAATTAAATTAGGGACAAAGAGTTAGAAGATTGAGTTTGAATAACGAACATTGATATTATTACAGAAAAGATACTTGAAGAACAGAAACTTTACCAATGAAATATCAAGAACAGGAACAAGTACAAGGTAGTGGCAATTAAATAAGGAACATAGAAATAGGAACATGGTACCTGAAGGAATTTTGAATAATATATATATGAATTAAATTAGAAACATAGAAATAGGAACATGATATTTAAAGGAATTTGAATAATTTATATGAATTAAATTTTGATCAATGAACAAACGAAATAGTGTAGAAGAGTTAGAAGACTGTGTTTGAATAACGAACATTGATATTGTTACTGTATAAAGAAATTTGAAGAACAAAAACTTTACCAATGAAATGTCAAGAACAGGAACAGGGTAGTGGAAATTGGAAATTACCCCCTCCCCCCCCCCTCCCTTCCATTCACCACCGCCGCGCCGCAACGAGACCCCATCACCTGGCAAGATTTTCAGCCTTGAAAAGGCAGGAGTATAGGCCACATCTCAATAACAACCACAGACATATCGGCTCAGCTCCCAGGGGACATGGCACAGTCGACAGCTTTGGTATCGTACGATGCTATATACGATCTTCTACCTCATCGGACAGAAGAAGGCCACACCAAGACTATGGAATACTACAACGGGGCAGGTCATCGACCAAACATGCTACAAATATTGACAATAACATACTATAGAATGAGATTTGAGGATGAAATTCTGTTTCGACGCATGCAGTACCAAGAATACAATGGCCAATTTACATGTATGTTGTAAGTACATTTTGATTATGTTGACTAATATGACTTTATAACCCATTTAATACCAAGACCAATTCCGGGAGTTAAAACTTGCAAAATACTCTTTCTTTTAATATTCAATGAATAGTCCAACTGCAGCCCTGATTAAAACCTTAAACAGTATGAGTATAGAGGCTGCAATGACCATTATACTTCGTTGTTTTGATTAATAAAAATCATAGATAGGCCTACAATTACATTGTCCATTTCCAAAACTAAAATGAATCTGTTCATAAAATAACCTGTGTCTTCAGAGATACTACTGTAATCTTAGATTTGTTCTGATATCAAATTATATTTGTGTCCAAATCCCTGATATTGGTTAAAATTTTATATTACATTTACCTTTTTTTCAGGTTTCCTTAAAGGTTTTCCAGACCAACACACGTCCATGAGACCAGGGCTAAGCCTATAGAACTTCATATGAACCAGACCAAGGCCTTATCATGAATATAGGTCCTATAATATATAGGCCTACTAGGCTACAAACTTGATGAGAATTCGGTCAATATAGGTCCCTATGTTTATAGCCTTTCCACGTTTACGGAATATGCTCTGCAACTAAGCAAGTCTTCAAATTGGGATTTCAAGATCATTCAAGAAAATCTGTCACAAAAGAATAACCAAAGATTCGAGGAATGTTTTACAAATCAGACTCTCGAGGACCAAATTCTAATAGCACATCAGTACCAAGACATAAAACCCAGCATGACCTGCAAAAATATTTTGTAAGTACACTTTTTCATTTGAATAATTACAGTTATAATTGATTGATATGATTAATTCCTCAGTGAAACCTGAAAGACATCCAGATTCTTTCCAAGGTCAATAAAAAATGTTGACCAAATTTTTGAAAATTCCACCAAAAGTCATCAAGAAATGCTAAATTTTGCTCAAAAATCATTAAAAAAACCTGTTTTCGCCCAAATATTTTTTGTGAAGTTGATCCTAGATACTTCTAGTTTTTAATATTTTTTTAGGATTTTCTCAAGAAATTAGCATTTTTACCTCCCAGATGGATTCATCAAGTCTTTTCTATTAAAATATGTATTATGTATACTGTCGATCAACAATTTAGCAGAAAATTTATGAGGCACAACATTTTCCATAATATTATTCCAGTGTTAAGACCACCTTTCAGTGACTAGATATTGAAAAAATGGAATTTTCATGTTCGCGGGCATGTTCGACATGTTGAACTAATTCGGATGACTCCGGGGATGACCATTGATTTTCATTCATTCATTGGAAATGTTTATTGTCATAAAAAATTATTTCTATTTTTGTTTTTCTATGATTTTCTTTGCAGCATCTTTCGCAAACACCGCCGGAGGAATCCGCCTGAATCCACCAAGGGTCGTGTATGCACTAAAGTTGGTTATCAAAATATATAGCTTTAAATAGCAACAATGAACGTGGCAAGGAAAAAATATGAATTTAAAAGGATTTTTTACCATTGGAATTTCTAAACTTTTAAATAATATAAATGTGCCGTGACCCGTCCACCATTAAGTTAGGCAACAGGTTACGGCGACCAAGAGTCAAGACTTGCCGCTGAAAGCGCCCGTCAAACTCGGATAATAACTCATGCATATTCTGACCAAAATCCAGAAGACGGAACTGCGTCTGATGGAGTGCGAGTACAGTTATGGATGGATCTATCCTGGAAAGTAGACTTTCTAACCTGGAATTACGTTTGTGCTTCAATTTGCTGAATGGATTTCATGTGCTTTTGAGCGTGAATATGTCGGACAGAGCCTGAGACTAGAACAAAGCAGTGCATGGACTTTTGCAGTAATTTTGTTTCGTAAAATGTTTTACTGCATCCATGGGAATGATTTCCTATGCTGGAATATATTACGTGTTTGTTTCCTGAATTAGACTCATGGAAGCTAAAAGGTGAGCTTGTATGCTACTTCATAAACTTTCGCACTTCTTTTTACCTGAGTGCTATTTGCCTATTTCTCCTTTGAAATAATTATAAACTATGGTGAATGACATTTGCACCGGGGACGAAAAGTATCTATTCTGGCCGCAGCCGAGTGTCTGTAGCCCACGTCTAGCGTCTGTTGTTCCCGCTGTTGTTATTTTGTTTTTAAATGTAAAACAAATGTATCTTTTTTTGCCAACTCTGTACTTGTGTGCCATATTGCCCGCCATATTGTTACTAATCTTTTAAGATACAGCTGTATATTTCATGTGATCCTATTGAATGTAATAATTGCATTGAATGACTTGTTGGTTGATATTAAAGACCCATTCAGTGATTTGCTCATTCAGAAGATTATTATCAAAATTCAGTTATTTACACCATTGTTAGTAGATTCAGATTCAGATTCAGATTCAGATTAAATTTATTTCAAATTCGTGGCCCGTAGGCCAAATTACATGAAATATTACAGTTGTAATGTTTACATTAAAAGACATAAAAAACATATAAAATTACATGAAAACACCATAAAATTACTCAAAGAAATTAATTGCACTTGTTGAGGCAAAATCTCAGTCACACAGCTCACACACTCCCACATTCTCCACACACACCTTACATACACACACACCTTACATACACACCCCCCTTACATACACACACACACCTTACATACACTCACACCCGAACTATCAGCCCTCCACACACACCCCCACACCAGATGCACTAAAGAATTTAATTTAATAAACAGTAATTAATAAATAACATAACAAAATATTGCACATAAATATTTGGACCAGCCAAATTATAAGGGGCAAATTCAATACATCAAGATAAAATGCTGTCATAAAATCACAGTTAAACACACCAGCTGAATATGAACATGATGAGATGCACTAATTAAGTAGATGAGTGAGATAGGGTATTGAGCTGTTCCCATATCTTTTTGTTTTGGTTCTGGGGACATGATACTTATTGCACTGTCTGAGGGTCATATTGTGGGTCCTCATATTGTGTGGAAACCATTCTGAGTACCTATCAGATTCAACACATTTTGAGCAAACTGTGTACAGAGATGTAGTCTTCTATCATTCAAAGTTTGGAGTTCCAACTGGTCAAGGGAATCTGTGTAGGATGAGTAATTAGCACCAAGGATAATGCGGCAAGCCCTCTTTTGGATGGGCTTTTGACTAACACACGCGTCGCGTCACGTCACGTCACGTCACGTCACGTCACGTCACGTCACGTCACGTCACGTTGATATCTTCATGAGCGAACGAACTTGCACCCGCTGGGCCTGTTGAAATCAAAACAAATCTTTGCCGGGGGGTCCACTCTTGCAGTAATGTTCATGTCAAATCCGACCCCATTTAATGGGTTCTCTGGGTTCAAAAATCCCACTCAATCAGGCCCAGGAAACTCCACAAATTACCCTCACGGAGGCTCCCAATACCGTCTAAAAAGAACCCCAAGTGCCCCATCTACTGCAAGAGTGGACCCCCGGCAAAGATTTGTTTTGATTTCAACAGGCCCAGCGGGTGCAAGTTCGTTCGCTGTCGATATCAGCATGTGTGTATCATATGCAATAGAGCAGGCCATGGAAAACACGTGTGCAACAACGTGACCAAGTAGGCCTAAAACAAACACAGCTGTATGGAATTTTCCATTGAAAACTCTGAGGTCGTATTCTTGAAGACGGGTCAACCTTAGGCCTGGGAGGCTCTTTGGCCATGTCAAGTGGGGTGGGCTGGGTCATGTTATTCATGTTGTTCATTTTTCTGCCTCATTCTGCCTCCGCAGGAGGTAGTATGCTTTGAAATTTACACCTAAAATGCCGCACATTGCGCGGCATGCAGGCCGATTGTACAAATTTATATTCTGACAAGTACTCTAATTTCCGCCCAATATCGAGAGCCCAATATATATCCCCCACCTCTTTGCGCCATACATAAATTCGCCTATCGCCATTTCCGAATGTTCAAAAAGGTAATCACGCTTCCTCAGCATGTGCAATAAATTAGCATTAAAATTAATCTTATTCTATAGGGATTCTAGAAACGCCTAGCACGTGGCGCCAATGGCGTGGGTCTATCAAGTTAATGAATTATGCATTAGAATATTTTCAAACTCATATGTTGTATAATTGAAGACCGAAAAAAAAAGACTAGCTTGCGTATGCCGTCCTGTAAACCAGACCAAAATGCCATACTGCGCAGGTCAGCAACCAATCACGGCGCGCCTTTGTCATGACGTCAGACGCAAACTAGTCTTTTTTAATTCGGTCTTTAATTATAGGTTGTAACCTCAGCGCTCATCAGCAGCCACACCACCTCAATGCCTTCGGTGTGATCAGCAGCTTTATCGTTGAAGACAAGTTGGAAAACCGTTATGCTGTGGCAATGGGAATACACCTCAAACAAGGTTTAATTTCATGATTACATGAAACCTGATTATTAATGCAAAAACTTTGGCTGGAGAAGTTGAAGCTGACGTTCATGGCGACACTTTGGATGTGATAATTTGACATCATGGATTGTTTTGTGCAAAATTGGAGGTATTTTTGTGCCACGGCGAGTCAGCAGACCGACTGGCATGCATGCTAGGCTCGACTAGGCCACAATCATGATCCGATGCATTTGAACTGCAATGTATGGTATGATACGCCTAGTCGCGCCTATGGCCGGCTTCATTGCTGCCCGGGCATTGCTGTTCAAATACATGTACTAAAGTATTGCAATTTTATTGCGTTGATATAATTCGGAATAATTCGTTTTAAAGTATTTGCTTCCCCAATTCCCATGCGTGGTTGTGTTTTATGTTCTACTGAGTACTGTTGCAATATTTTTGCATGCATACCCATGACCGTTTCAAGACTTTGACTGAGAAATTTGCTTTTTGTTTGTTAAGATAAAATCAAAAATAAAATGCAAGAATCATCTTTCCCCACACAATACTTCTTACAAACAAGGTGTTGATATTGGCCCTTTCGATGCAAGACAAAGCACAAATGAAGGAAACAAAACAAAACAATGTTTTTTTTTTTTTATTCAATTACACATACAAAAGAGTAATGACCTATAAAAGACCCCCTAAATATAATAATATTAATATTATTTTAGTCCTGAATACAAAATATAATAAACAAGCATTAAAAAATCTGAAACGTTACAATCGTAATTTTCAGTCAAAAAATCCACGAGAAATGACTCTTGATAGGGGCCTACAACTTAGGCATATATGCATTTAAAAACAGAAACGGCTGCCTGCATCTGGAACTCTTCATATCTGAAAGTTTGAAGGTCTTATTTCATACATCAGAATTATCTGCAAGATTGCAAGATGGCTTTAGGTGACCGTGGCCCTATTGGCTAATGCACACATTTAGATTTTCTTTCTATTTAAATAATATGTTAAAGCTTATGCCCTGTAGATTACATTCGGTTCTTGAGATATGGCCTGTCAAAATGGTGCGAACCCAAAACAAAAAATTGGCAACAACTTTCTTTTTATTTTCTATATTTTTGACAAGTCCAGTTGCCAGATGATTTTCTAATTACATGTATGAATTATGCAAAGTAAAGATTTCAGATACAATTAAAAGAGCTATAGTAGGCCTACTGAGGCATGGTACATGGGTAGAACACACACTGTAGACCTACTACAAAATTACGGTTGCGTTTTGGCAAATTTCAATTTGCATAATTAATTTGGGCCACTTATTAGAAAAGTTGATTAGGGCCCTAATTAATTATGCAAATGGAAATTTGCATGGAAAAAGGCATTCATGGGTTTTATATCTTATTTTGTAGCCGATCTGAACATTCTACTTTGTACAATTCTTGCATATATAATTAGAAAATAAGGCCTACCTGACATCATTGCATATCAAAAATAAAAGAAATTTGTTGCCAACTTCTTGGTTTCGCGCCATTTTGACAGGCCATATATTTTGGTAACCGAATATCCGATTAAAATAAAATTTTCAGTCTTGTAATCAGGAGAGAATGGACTCACATATTTCAATCAGACAAAAATCTATATCCAATAGCGTTACCTTAAAGCTAGCATTATAAGTGTCTCCTTAACTAATAACAAAAGGTGCCCACTGGTATCTTGGAGGCATTGTCGTTTTTAAAGACATTTCTTGTTTCGTGGCGTCTGCGGGTTTTTCTGCGGGGCCGGGGTGTGTCCTGGGACGGGTGTTAGCCCCTTTGCGAGAATACGGCCCGGGGTATTTTCCACAGTTTAAAAATAGCCACGCGTGTCCCATGCATTCATATCGGGTCTTTTCAATGGAAGTTCCTAGTGCATGTTCATGGTATGTGCTAAGCGAAACATTGATTGGGGTGCAAACAAGGGTCATGTTGAGTTCTGGCTTGTTTTGGGTGATTGGATCGGGTTGTCAAAAAGGCAGTAAATACAGGTGGTTGTCAAGCATTCTCAATTGGCAAAAGAAATACAAACTAAGTGGCGAAGGGAAAAAGTTTCCGGGAAAGTTTTTATCAAATAAAAATAAAATAGGAAAATAGGAGTTGAAAACAGAGAATTGAGGGACCCAACGGTACCCAGTTCGTTGGGCAGGGTGTTATGTGGCCCACCTCGGGTGCATTCACCCAATGCCCCCCAACTTGATAGAGGTCAAGGTCAAATTGGATCTCAACCGTATGACTTGTTTGTAACTTTTAAGAAGATATCAACGTGACGTGACGTGACGCGACGTGACGCGACGTGACGTGACGTGACGTGACGTGACGCGACGCGTGTGTTAGTCAAAAGCCTTTGGATGCGCTCTAATTGATGTGCCTGGTCGTTGGTAATACTACCATGCCAGACAGGGGCTGCATATTCGCATGTTGGGCGAACATAACCAATATAAACAGAGACTAGGTCACCAGTTGGAACACCAAAGCGTTTGAGACGTGAGAGCATGTACAACCTTCGGCTGCTTTTTGATACCATATTGTTAACCTGAGACTGCCAGCCAAGATTGGACTGGACAGTCAGGCCCAGGAGCTTAGTCTCAGACACCACCTCAAGCTCAATCCCAGCAATGCGAAGACTAGGAGGGGCGGGAGGTTCCCTCATGAAACAAACCTGCATCACCTTGCACTTACTCGGATTGAGCTTGAGATGATTGTCTTTTGCCCAAGCATCCAAGTCCTGAACATCAGGTCCAATCTGGCTGACTTGTTTAGTAGCATACATGTGCTAACATAGACTGCAAGTGGTTGAGCCAAAATCTGTGTATTCAAGACAAAATATGACATTTTACATGAAAATGTAATTTCTCTATAGCTCCATTTCGCTCGGATCACTGCATGGGACTTTTTAATGTCATTAAACTGAATAAGGCTTGTGAATTGTGCTAAATTGTTTATTATTTTTGTTTATCAAACGAAAGAAAATCCCATCTGTCATTTAGTGAAACCGCAATTTTTTCTAGAGCCACGCTTAATTGTATGACACTGTGATAAGGTTGTAAAAAAACTGTACATCTTTTTATGACTGGGAAAATAAAAAAAAATTGTTTTGCACATGTCTTGTAAATATTTTGCGATACATTTGGTCATAAAACAAGCAAAATAATTATGTAAAATCAGCTGTTTTGATTTTGTTATATTTTTCGATGACTATGTTCATGTTCACAGACCATCTGCGAGTGTTAATTTTTTTAGAGCATTGCTATGTGCGCGGTACGTTTGTGCATATAGGGTCTAGTAATGTACACCTGTGTTTTTGGTATACCACTTCCGTAATTATGAGCTGTTATGGGCGCACCATTTGATACTCAGGAGGGGACGTGGAAGTTTTTTAACAAAAAAACCTCTCGGGCCACTAGTGAGTGAATGAAATATAAAATTCTATTTAGCTGTGTATCAAATGCTGCGCTCCTTTTTTCCTATTTATGTCACAAACAAGGGTGTTTTTGAAATTATCAGGTGCACTTCTCAGAAATGGGTTTGGTGTATGTGTATAATGTACAAATTGGTATCAATCGGTCTTCTTATTCTCTTTGTTCTTTTGCTCCTGATTGTAAACAATTATTGCTTGAACATAATCCTTCACGGACGATGACAAACTTTGTATAATATATACAATAGTCTTGACAAATTACAGATCCCCAACAAACATAAAACTAAAACCTTTATAATACAAAACAATTCTATAACGTGTTGATAACTATAATTATGTAATTGTGATAAAAAGATTAAGAAAACATGTGCTAAATTGCTTGCACCAGAAAATGTTAGTTTTAAATATGTAATTTTCTGTTTGTTTTGAAAATGTTATGCATTATTATTAAATGCACATGTAGAACGTTGCATTTCACTCAGTTTTCTACGCGCACGGCATGCATGTCCAGACGGGCCTGATACCCCGCCTGATACCCTCCTTTCATCTTTTCGCTTCCGACTGTCATCATGGTCATGCGATATGCGTAGTTTTTTTCCTGGATTGTATTCACCATTTTGCTCTGATCTTTGCCGCGATACGTACCGATGTATGCGCCTATGGTTGGCTAAGCAGGTCATAACGTGTACTAATACGTGTATTCGAAATTTCGGATACGCGTAATGGAATCAACCAATCAGCGTTTAGATTCGAGAACGTGGGTTACAATTTCGACCTCGTGAGACTGCCCGCATGTGATATCAACGCAATTGGCACTTGTCCTCGTGCACTAATAACAAACTTCACTTAATAATCAAAAAGCTTATAATTATCATAAGAATAAACTATAAGAAGCGGCAGAAGAATATGAATGAAGATTATTTTGAAGCATTTTGAAACGGACCCGATATAGCATTCATTTCTACATACTTACAAAGTATGATGTTTTGCATAACTTTTATTTTGCATAAAGAAACACCGCGCGATGTGTGTTGTAAGGGTGCATACTACCAAATTACTGTCCCCCATCATTTATTAGACATTAGGATAATCATCCCTGAAAACAGAAACATACAGTCATGCAGCGTACACTTAAGTGTGAAACATGTGTTTGAACCTGAGGTAGGCCTATACTAATTTCATGTTTGAACATACATGAACACTAACTTATGCAGGATATACCCCATGCAGCATACGCCTATACAGTAGGTCTGACCAAACACGGAGAAGTTGAAGGTCACTCTGCATATTTATCTTGTACCTGACCAGCATGCAAATCCCTCAGAATTTAGAGAACCGCAGGTCAAGGGCATGGCTGTGTATGTGTTGTTCGGTATCGGCCGCTTTAGGGGCAGGATACGGTCACTGTTCTAATATTCTCTACTTTCAAAGAATAATTCCTATTATAATTTATATGTAGCCTAGCCTAATACTTTAGGATTCAGTGTGGAGACAGATATATACAGATATTGCTAATTCATTTGTTACATACACTATCCGCTGTTTAAAATGTTTTTATTCCAGGACGGAATAAGTTGGTATAGTGGAGTGTATCCTATCTATTATTTGCTACATTAGAAAATATTTCAACACGGAATAAATGCATTTTAATTCCCCCAAAGGAATTTTTTGAAAAAGCATTTTGTATAAAGGAAGCCGATAGGCCTACCTTTAACCCTTCTCCCCTAAAAAGATATGAAAATACCAAAAACGACTTTATTCTCTGATCTTTTAGCATGTTCTGTTCATTCCCGTCATTTCTTACAAAAAAACGGCGTGATGTAGCACGGTGAGGATTAAAATTATTTCCGAATTTTTATCTGCAGTGAACGAGGTTGTTTACGTGCCTCGATTTAAATACACGGGCTTTAAAAATTTCCTCTTACGTTCTCGAAACTCAACGCTGATTGGCTTATTCTTTTACGCGTATTCGAAATTTCGAATACACGTATTAATACACGTAATGACCCGAATAGCCAACCATATGCGCCGCATTTCCGTACATGTATAATGTACGTACATGTCACTCAGGGACCGTGTATACTGAACTTGTCTACAGTCATCAGCGAAACTTAAAGTTATGGGCGGGGCTAAAACATTGCCGCTGCAATAACAACAAACAAACAAGTTTGTAGCCGACGGGTTCCTGTACAGTGTGTACCATACCATATGTAGGAGTTGTAAATCGGCCCCAATGCGGATTTTTATTTTCAAACTTTTGGGAAATAAGTGTGATTTTACTTTTAATTTATAACTTGTCAACACTCACCAAAATTTTCATCTGATTTTGGCAAAATTTAAAGCAAATTCCCATTTTCAACTGTGATGTACGCCTACATGGTTACTGAGAAATGTATATTATTATTATTATTATTATTATTATTATTATTATTATTATTAGTGTTATTATTATTATTATTAGTGTTATTAGTGTTATTATTATTATTTTATTATTATCAAATATTATTATTATTATTGTTGTTATTGTTACATTTCAATTCCGTACAAATGACTGATTAAATGTACCAAAGACATCACAGAAAATCATACTCCTGTATTCTTTGTATTCTGTTTGTTGTATTTTTTACGTAGGACTATCGCAATATCTGGTATATTTTACCAAAATAGAACTCATTATTTACCATGATATTTTACTTTACAAAATATATTAGTGGTGTGTTCTATTATTATCTGTCAGTTATAATTTGAATCTTCTCTATTCTTGAGATCATGTCATGTGCGGGGTGACTTCCGGTCAAAAACCAAAAATGAATTTTGTTTATTTCGAAAAGTAAACAGCAAATTGACTTTGCTACTATCCAGTGCCTGCGGTAGATAGTTAGATTCGGGATCAAAGGTCATTAAGGGGTAACATGTTGAAAATATTTATGACCCCAAAGGTCAAAGTTAAGCGGTCAAAGGTCAAACTTTAAGACTGGCATGTCCGGCCCCGGCTAGGTCCAGATCTGTAGCCAGATCTAGTTCTTTCTCCTTTCTTCTTTCTTCTGGCAACAAATTTCAAAATGCTTCTTCTCCTACATGTTACATCCTACAATGACGTCACTTGCACATATGCATCGGCTATATCCAGTGTCTATAGGATATTCACAAATTTGGGGTCAAAGGTCATTAAGGGGTCATTTCCGGTATAAAACCAAATATCTTCAAAGTGCTTCTTCTCCTACATGTTACATCCTACAATGACGTAACTTGCACATATGCATCAGCTATATCCAGTGCCTATAAATTATTCACATAATTTGGGTCAAAGGTCATTAAGGGGGTCATTTCCGGTCTGAAAGCTAAAAATATTCAAAAAATCACTGTTTTTACAAATTACATAGCAGAGTGTTGTCATTAGCACACATGCATTGCTACCAAGCAGGGTCTTTGGGGTGTCTACAGTTTTGGGGTCAAAGGTCATTAAGGGGTCGCTTCCGGTCAAAAACCAAAAATCATCAAATATGTTAATTTTTTTTATCTCAAAACGTAACCAGACCAGAGTTGCATAAACTTCATATATGCATAAGTGTTACCCGATGTGAGCATGGTATTTTTATTTTTTTGGTCAAAGGTCATTTAGACGTCATTTCCGGTTTAAAGCTAAATAACTTCAAGAATTTTTATCTCCAAAACTAAGCATAGCAGATTTTTTTTTATTTAAACTGTAACAATGCATTTTCGTGGTGTATATTAGGTTTTTTTTTGTATTGGGGTCAAAGGTCATTAAGGAGGTTAAAACGTCAAATTTGCAAAAAAAAATGTTTAAAATTACGGAAAGTAGCTATATCTCAGCCTATGGAAGACGGATAAAGCCCCTACATGCTACAGTGATGCACCATTAATGGTATGAGATGTCCATAAACTTGAAGACTGGCATTTCCGGCTCCGGCTAGGTCCAGATCTGTAACCAGATCTAGTTGTATTTTATATTGTATTGCTTGTACGTATTTTCTGGCAATGTTTTGATTTTCTTGTTATGGCAATCTTAAGATCATGTAAGGATCTGACTTACTTAAATAAACTTGCTTACATAAATAAATATTCTTATTCACATCTTATTAGAAGCTCATGTGCAGTGAGGACAATGAATTATTTTTAATTGAAATAAAATTTTAAAATATTTCCTTCAGCCCGTTGCAAAAAAAGTTACGGAGGACAACGAACCATTTTTTCTTGACCTTTAAAAGATTAAAATATGTGTGTCTACTTATCTTGTCTGGTAGTTGTGAATATGTGAACATTTTGTTTTTTTGTTTAAGTTCATATTTGGTTTGTTTTGCAAAAGTAACATTTAGCCTTCCTTAGCTCAATACCTACCTGGAAATCATTAGCTGGCAGATACAGTATCTGGCCTTTGTACCAGCGATCATCCCTAGTTCCAATTCTCTCCCACACAGGAGGACCCAGTTGTCCAGCAACCTTGATGTACACATTCAGAGTGCCTATGTGGTCACCATACATGTGGTACCAGAAATCAATACACAATACCAACCTGGAAATCATGAGTTGGCAGATACAATATCTGGCCTCTGTACCAGCGATCATCCCTAGTTCCAACTCTCTCCCACACAGGAGGACCCAGTTGTCCAGCAACCTTGATGGACACGTTCAGAGTGCCTATGTGGTCACCATACATGTTGTACCAGAAATCAATACACAATACCTACCTGGAAATCATTAGCTGGCAGATACAATATCTGGCCTTTGTACCAGCGATCATCCCTAGTTCCAATTCTCTCCCACACAAGAGGACCCAGTTGTCCAGCAACCTTGATGTACACATTCAGAGTGCCTATGTGGTCACCATACATGTGGTACCAGAAATCAAAACACAATACCTACCTGGAAATCATTAGCTGGCAGATACAATATCTGGCCTCTGTACCAGCGATCATCCCTAGTTCCAACTCTCTCCCACACATGAGGACCCAGTTGTCCAGCAACCTTCGTGTACACATTCAGAGTGCCTATGTGGTGACCATACATGTGGTACCAGAAACCAAAACACAATACCTACCTGGAAATCATTAGCTGGCAGATACAATATCTGGCCTCTGTACCAGCGATCATCCCTAGTTCCAACTCTCTGCCACACAGGGGTACCAAGTTGTCCTGCAATCTTAATGTACACATTCAGAGTGCCTATGCCGTCACCATACATGTGGTACCAGAAATCAATACACATCGTAGGGTAGGAGTAGGGTACATTGGCTGACTCAATACGAGCGTCATCTCCTGTGTAACGTGGTGCGGATGCCTCGGTGTAGATATAATAACCCTGGTCTGTAACACAAGGATAGGGTATAAACAAGAGTATGTATATATTATTTTTAATATTAATATAGATTTATGATGGTGTTTACACACAAGCAATGTGGTTTAAAGGTGATCTCAAGATGCAAACTACCACGATTATAATTGACCCATTGAAGTGAAACAAGTACATAGTAAATTTTATGTTCTTGAACCACTTCCATGCTTGGACCTTCGATTGGCCAAGATAGATTCCATTATAGTACAGGCAGTATTATTATCAATTATACTAGACTAGGGAATAGTTAAGCATCATTTCAAGTTAACTTGCTCGGAATTATAAAACGTGTATGGATCCAAAACATTTTAATGCGCCTGTCACACTACACCGAATAGGTCTTCCGTACAAGAAACGGATGGTATTTTTGTAAATCCGTTGTTGTTCGTCAATGATCGTTTTATGTTCTTTTTATGTCCTGCTATCATCCGCCAAATGCGTTTCGTGTTAGGTGATGTTCGTTAAGTCCGTCGGCAAGTTTTGTGCATAGACAAAACTTGAAACGGAGTATTCGGTATTTATCCGATGTGTGTTCGTATGGTGCTGCATATTGCCGTAGTTTGTTCGCTCTCCTTTCGTTCATGTTCGTTCTTTGTTCGTTGCACTCGGCCCGTGTTCGTTGCAAATACGTTCCTGTGAGGCCTTCACCACCGGATAGCATATTTTTGCATTCGGTGATGTACGTTGATTCAGACCGTCTTAGTGTCACACTACACCGGATCGGTCTTCCGTATAAGAAACGGATGATATTTTAGCAAATCCGTTAGTGTTCGTCAATGTTCGTTTTATGTTCTTCAAATGTCCTGCTATTATCCGCCAAATGCGTTTCGTGTTAGGTGATGTTTGTTTAGTCCGTCGACAATACGTTTCAAGTTTTGTGCATGCACAAAACTTGAAACGGAATGTGCTGAATACACATGTTCGGAAGTTGTCCGATGTGTGTTCGTACTGTTCTGTATATATACCCTGGGTTTGTTCGTTATTCTTTCGTTTATATACCGCAAGTGTTTGCAAGGTTTCGCAGGCGCTTGTGCCGGATGTAGGCCTATGACGAACATGTGCATCGATCATGGGGGGGGGACTTTCTGAAGGGTGTGTGACGCAATATCATATTCCCCCAGTATTTTAGTGACTGACAAGTAGAAAAAAGGGTGAAAGGAGAGAAAAAGAAAACAAAGTGAGAAAAATTGAAGAGAGAAGAGAAGAGAAAAAGTTAAATTGCACGTAATTTAGTAGGCCTATGCATGTAAGTAGTATTGAGGGAGGGCACTTTCTGAAGGGTAGAGGACGCAATATCAAATTCCTACCAGTTTTAGTGATTGACAAGAAAGAAAAAGAAGAGAAAACATGGAAAAGGTTAAATTGTACGTTATTGAGTAGGCCCAGGATAGTAGTAAGCCTAAGTATAGGCCTTCTATTATTATAGGCAGTGCTTAAACATGTTAAATGTGGTTCCTTGGCCCAAAAGCCTGTGAAAATTACTGCCGGCCCGTCGATATGTAGGGCCCGTGACATTTTGTCACCAAAGTCAGTATTTAAGACGGACTTAGGTCTATTACTGACTTTAACATATCAATCCATGCATGCTTTACCTGACATTACGAGTCTGAAGTCTTATATCTAAGTGTCAGTGGATCAGTGTAACATTTTAAATTTTGCAAATTCAGTTCGGGCTTTCTTTGTTTTTTGTTTAAGGCAATAATAGTGTAAACATGATGCACCAAAAACAATTTTCCAAATTTTCCATTTTTAAAACTAATTTTTTACACAACAGGCCTAGGCCTAATATTAGTAATAATGTAAATAGGCACTACAGTCCCCATGCAAATGGCTTCAATTGGACCTTCATTTTGAAAAATGGACAAGTCTTCCTTTTTGCTTCTGCTATGGACATCCACGTGTTATTTTTAAAACAATTGTTTATATTATACAATAATGGTAAAAACTTTTCAATGGCTTCAATTAGGCTTTCGTTTCACCAATTTGCGGTTGTTTCAAACTAAAATAGTACCCAATAATAGTGCTAAAATTGATCCAAAAATGACAAATGGCTTTAATTGGGCCTTCATTGTCCAAAAGTTTCTCACCTCTATTGAACCCCGGACGCTGGTTGCCCTGATATATCAGATTTGTAGCCCTTTTGTACTTATTAGCCAATATTTGACCATTTTCGTCAAAGTTTTCCCCCTTAAAAGTTGTCTTCCCCACTTTGTTCACCCTCTGAAAAAGTGCTTGCTACGTCACTGCCTCTAAGGGGTCAAAAACCCTCTCAAACACCCTCTCCTCTCCCCACTTTTCTGATAGGGTGGACGTCCCTGTTGGTGCCACATGCGACGGATTCGCCGGTCATTTATCGGACGTTGAACGATTGAATATAAAACGCCTGCAGGATTATTAGCGGCCACAACGCATAGAGTGACGAACGGGAATCGGACCCCCAAATCCGGTCATTTGTCGGACGTTGACCCCAAATCCGGTCATTTGTCGGACGTTGAACGATCGAATATAAGACGCCTGCAGGATTAGCGGCCACAACGCATAGAGAAACGAACGGGAATCGGACCCCCAAATCCGGTCATTTGTCGGACGTTGAACGATCGGATATAAGACGCCTGCAGGATTATTAGCGGCCACAACGCATAGAGAGACGAACGGGAATCGGACCCAAAATCCCACCGAATCTTCTGCCGGACTGGTGATTTTTCCACCGAATAAAATATTTTTGTATTCGGTGATGTACGTTGATCCAGTCCGTCGTAGTGTGACAGCTACCGGCAGCGAAAAGATTACTAATAATATTGGATAGTTTTAAACTTATAAAACAAACTGTACAGGCGCGTGCCCAGGGGGGGCTTTGGGGGCTTCAGCCCCCGGGTCTTTAAAAAGAGGGAGAAAAGAGAGAGAGAGAGAAAGGAGAAGGAAGAGAGAGGGAAGGAGAGTGACATAGCCAGTGGGGGAGGGGGACGTAGTACCTCCTAAAATCAAAAGGGGAGAAAAAACGCCCAAAAGTGGATCCTTATAGGCCCATTTCACAAATTTTGAATGGAACACATTTTATGGCCACTTTTTCGGTCAAATAATCAGTCAAAAATCCTATAAATAGATGCATATAAAAGGCCTTTGCTCCAAAATAACCAATAATATTAAATGTAAAAATGTTGCACCAAATGCCTTCACTGAGGCTTTGATTGCGAGTTATTGAGAATGTGTGTTCTTATAAAACTAAAATTCGTGGCTCAGTTGGAAATCTGTTAAAATATAGGCCTACATGCTCCGAAAATAACTCATAAATGTGTAAAAATGTTGCAACAAATGGCTCCATTTGGGGCTTTACTTTCAAATATTGTCTAATTCTCAGACACCCCCCTTAGTGTGGAGTGTGCAGTGGTCCTTTAACCATAAATGCCTTCATTGAGGCTTGGATTGCGACTTGCGTGTTATTGAGCATGTGTGTTCATATTAAACTAAAATTTGCGGCTCAGTTGGAATTCTGGTAAAATATATGCTCCAAAAATAACCTACAAATATGCAAAAAATGTTGCACCAAATGGCTACATTGGGGCATTCACTTTCCAAAATTTTCTAATTCTGACCGGGCCACATCCCCCCTCAGACACCCCCCTGTCGCGCAAGCGCGTCTGCGGCGCTGACGCGCCGATGTTACACCTTTCAACATTTTTCGTTCACACTTCAGCCACCCGGGGTCCCGATTTCTTTGCACGCCCCTGCTGTATGTAACTTCTGGTCGATCCTTCATGTAATTATTTCGTGTAAGGCAATCCTAACCCTAACCCTAATCCTAATCGTAACCCTAATCCTAACTCTAACCCTAAACTAACCCCAACTGTTTGTGAAGGGATCTTTTGAGGCCTACTCACGATTATTAGACGTCTATTATCCTAAAAAAATTCAAGGCCGACAACAGCGCTTTAAATACAGCAAATTAACACAGCAAAAACTAATACTGAACCTATTGTTCAATTTGTCAAGCAACGGCATTATTAAATCAGTACAATATAGAATATGGGGGAGCAGATAGATTTGAGATCCGTCAGTCATGATCTCCTTTGAGCTGCCAACCGCCCCCCCCCCCGCCCCTCCTCATGATATGCCATGAGAGGGATCAATTTTGACACCTCAGATAGTGCCCCTCCCCTCATCCCCTTGCCTATTTAAAAGAGTCCAGTTACGCCACTGGCATACAAACTTACCTGTTCCTAAGGTGTGGTCCTTTGATGGGCCTGTATCCAAGGAGCCAGTGCCACCTGCATGCCTGGTCCAGTCAAACCAGTCATCTTTTGCTTGGATGTAAGTACAGGTGTCATTCTGCTCAAAGTCACAGTCCCATTGCGTTGTGGCTATGAATTGAAATTAGGCAAATACAAAAACGTAAGTTTGATTTGTTTGACTATATTTTAATATAAGTATACAGCTATTTAGATCTAGAATTCAATTTTTAAATGATTTTTTGCAAAACAACACTGGATTGGTATTAACAAGTGACCAACCTTTTATGATATGCATCTACCGATATGTTATTTCAAAGGTATGTCTGTTATCATATTCCTTGTATCACGGGACACAGTGTCATCGCCCCGATATCTTCATGGCAGAAATCGCCATGGTAGGTTGAATCCACAGCCACGCATGGCTATTTTGTTCCGACCTTTAAGACCTTTAAGAGCCGAGGGACATTCCGACTAAGGCTACTGTCAATACCTCGGTAATTGACTTCTCTAGTGTGTAAGTGAGCTTGTATACGCCATGTGAGTGAGTGCTCACATCAGAAAATCAGTTCAAGACGCACGCTTCTTTCTCAAGACGCAAGCTAACGACTATCATATCCGTTGAACATATATATATATGTTCAAGTGCAAGGAACCAGATCTGGTTTCTTTATAGGAAATCATTTACGGGAGATATTCATCATTTTCTACCCCGGTATCCAAAGATTTATCGTCTGAATATCAATCGTACATAGCACATTTACGTGTATCGATCCCGGGTATTCATTTCAGTGTCTCTGGTTGTATAATGTAATTATTAACCGGGCGATGTCGGTGTGCGGGAGCTGGTTACCATTATGAATACATAATAATTAAATTAAGTGGGAACCTTCTTTTTGGTTTTTGTGTTAAATAAGAAGTCTCGTTTACAAAAATATAATAAATTTTTGTCAATACATCTAATTTGGTCAATTTTTATGAATATAGTTGAATATGGAAACAATGTTCAATGTTACTTAAACAAACGGTATACACTTAATAACGATTAAGCATCATTAATTTGATCTCGTGCGCTAGTTGTAATGTTTGAATGTTTCCATGTTCCAGTGTATGATGCGTAAGCCTCTTCCTCTGTTTGTATGATTATATTAGGCTGGCGGGTAAGCATCATTAATTGATCTCGTACACTGGAGTGTAATGTGTTGTTTGTACTGTTCACCCTTGACTGCTCATATCCATAAGTACCAGACTTGAGTCCTGTGTATCAGGGACAGTCTGTGTAGCTCAGTGGTTAGAGCGCTCGCCCGACAAGCGAGAGGTCTGGGGTTCAAGTCCCCGCACATGCAGGTATGTCCGGAGTTTTTTCTCTGGTATATCTGCCTATGTTTGTTATGTTTTCATTTGTAAATTCATGTTTAAATCTGCTAGTGTGCGATGCGTAATTCTTCTTTCCCCTGTATATTGATATATTAAGAATAACGATTAAGCATCATCAATTTGATCTCGTGCGCTAGTTGTAATGTTTGAATGTTTCCATGTTCCAGTGTATGATGCGTAAGCCTCTTCCTCTGTTGGTATACACTTAATTTAACTAGAGCGGTTTACTACCGCACCAAATCTGAACCATGGCTTCGGCAGTATATTGTGGGGGTTCATACCTTCTTGGGATATGTGAAATATATCAATTTGTAAGCGCTCTTTAGCAAAGTCATAGTTCATTGAATTTACAACCGTATGACAAAACAGGGGAAACTAGTAACCTTTTGCACAATATATGCAATTTAAAGAGAATTGATCATTGCTCATTCTAGTGACACTAGTGTATGAACAATATAAGTGTGCTTTTTTATTTAATGACATAAAATTTGACAAATATTGTAAGGAACACTTGAGGTTTGACTTTTAATACCTACAGTTTGGTCAAAAAATGTTCTTGGATAGGTAGTTTTCAACAAAGTTTACCACATTCGCCTTGCTATAACATTAAACATTGCGTTATCTGTTGATCGCTCATCGCAATAGAGAACATTTAAAGGAGGGGAACGGTAAGAAAAAGATATATTCAAGCCATTTCAAGAACATGCTAATATGCTAATCATATCAAAAGGCCTAACAATGATTAGAAGTTAAGATTTCCCATACTTTTCACCAAAAATCACGAATTTTAATTTTATTTATGATGAAGCTAAATTTACTAAATTTAGGAATGATGATGTCACTGCAACCTACATATGACAATATATACGCTGGCGAAGTGATGTAATTAATCGGATTTTAAACTACCATAGCAATATGTGAAAACAATATTAGAATATACCGCGCTACACTGGTACGCGTCATGTAGTACCTCTCCATTGAACCATATCATGCTGATCACTCGCACTTGTAAAATTAGTATCTTTGAAAAGACCGGTATTGTATTCAATCTATGATTGCAGACATAATACTATACACAGGTGATGAGTGTCAGTGCAACCTGCTTGTAGTTCAGCGCGATGTATTCAAAAAATGTTTTCACTATTGCTATGATAATTACTCCGATTATGAATAACATGCGCGTATTTTGGGGGGCTTTGAGGTCAAAGCAGGGGGCTGCGAAAACGAAGGGGCGGAAAAAATTAAAAAATGGCGGAAAAAATGGTACTATACATCAAAATGTGTTGCTTTTAGAACGACCGGAAAAAAAAATTGGGTCAACCTTTTCGGGCTGTTGACGAAGGGGCGGCAAAAATAGAACACAGTTTGTGCCCCCCGGGGTAGGGGCGGCCACGGTACGCCACTGAATAATGTATGTGTTACTAAGTGGAACTGACTTTACAGATGATACCAGTTACCCGTTATTATACCCGCAACATATTTTTATACCAGAAAAATTATTAATTTCATTAAACATTTATAAATACATACGTGGTGGAACAGTTGTCCCCATCCAGTGGTTCGGATCTCCTGGCTGTGCGTCAGCTTCCGGTAGATGCACTATCAAACAAAACAAGAAAAGAAGTTCCAAAATAGTTAGCATTGTAATTCCAAAATATCTATTCCCAAGAAAATGGTAACACTGTGTCTTGTTTTGTCCAAAACAATTAATATTGCATACTACGTGATTACGCCATATTATGGCTAACTTGTAATTGAAGACCTAAGCGCAAGAAGCTAGACCGTAAGTCCGCTTGGCCTCTCAACATGTATACACTAAAGTTGCATATAGTTTCGTATAGTTTGGTAATGTTTTATACATGTTCAGGGGCCAAAACAAATCTTTCACAACCTTTCATGATGTTTTCGCCCTGGAACATGTATTAAACATTATGAAACCCTAAGAAACTATACGTAACTTAAACGTATACATGTTAAGGGGCCAAGTGGACTTACGGTCTTCTTGCGCTCAGATATTCAATTGTTGGCCCTGCATACGTAGTAAGACTTTGCACTTTGTACTTTGATCTTTATTAATCGAAACTAATAATTGGGGAAAAGTGTGGAGTTTAGAATTAATAAAATTCTGAAGTGCTTCCCAGACTGCTTTCACCTTTCAACATTCACAAAAAACATGAAAAGAGTTCTCTGAATTCTGATTACAAAATGAACTAGACTTAGCTGTGGTCTAAGACCACGAACACAGCCGTGTTGTGACCCCTCAAATGACCTTTGACCCCAAAATAAATGAAACCCCATTAGACATTGGCTAATGTCAATGCATGTGTGTACGTGGCATTACTTTGCCAAGCAAGTTATTTGTGGTCAAGGGGCATTTTGAATGTTTTTCGTCTCAGACCGGAAGTGGCCCCTTAATGACCTTTTACCAAAATTAAAAATACCACGTATACACTGAGTAACATCAATTCATGTGTGAATGTACCGTCTGGTCTCTGTGCTATGTTTTCCTTAGCTGATAAAATTGTTTGAAGGTATGTCGTTTTAAACCGGAAGTGACCCCTTAATGACCTTGACCACAAATCAGTGTACACCCCATAGACACTGGGTAATAACAATGCATGTGTCCAAGTGGCTTCACTGTCCTACGTAATTTGTAGGAGAAGATGCATTTTAAAGGTATTTCATTTTATGCCGGAAATGACCCCTTAATGACCTTCGACCCGAAATTTAAAAAAATACCACATATACACTTAGTAACCATAAATCATGTGTGAACATACTGTTAGTGTCCTATGTTTTTCTTCGCTAATAAATTTCTTTTAAAGTTTTTCGTTTTATACCGGAAATGACCCCTTAAAGACTTTTGACCTCAAATCTGTGTACACACACACTGTGGACAGACACTGGGTAATAGCAATGCATGTGTGCAAGTGGCGTCATTTGCACACATGCCTATGTAATTTACTGTCCTACGTAATTTGTGGGAGAAGATGCGTTTTTGACCTATGACCACTGCGTGACCTTTGACCCCACAAGTTTCATGTAACATGTAGGGGCATGGATGAGTGGAGAATCTGTTCTTCCTATTCTATGCCGTGCTAGAGTATGATTTTGCTTCCACTCAATTTCTCCATTATCCCTCTCATTTCTGAAAAGATCTTCCCAAAATTGCTGAGCTTTTATCAATCAAAATGGAATGAGTGTAACGAATACCTTTAGGGGCCTGAATTAAGTCGTTAGAAAAAATACTAAAATGCTCCCAGTCGTCTGTAGTGGCCTCATCAAGCAACCCACTTTCAACAATGAGAAAATTGTATTTCATTCTGTCCTTATAAGAAATATCAAATTCTAAAATAAGATCTTCAAAGGATTTAACGACAGGGGTTGACAAATCCTCATAACATGTTCTCAGCAATTTGAGCATTATTTAATTTATTTATTTCATTTCATTCTTATTTAACCTGGGTTAACCTTTTAATGCAGTAACATTGTTCTCCCAAGGTGCCCACGAACTTAGGAGCATGAGCTTTCCAAAGAATAAAAACATCAGAATTAAAATCTGCCAAGTTAGACATTTCTAAACTTTTCCAAGAACTGTTAAAATATTCGTCCAAAAGTTTTTGAATCCAAACCATTTTTTGAGCTTGAGCAAATGCAATAGGGTCAATCATTTTAAGATCTCCAAAAGTATAATCTAAACACATCAGCCATCTCTTAACCCGGTCATTCCCTCCATTCCAAATGAAATTAAAAAAATGATTTTTAAGTTTAAAAAAAAAAAAGAATCAGGAATTTTAATAGAAAGAACAGAAAAAAATATATATACAAATTACAAAAAAAGGAGTGACTTGATAACACAAATTTTACCAATAAGTTTAAATTTTTGCTCAATGTGATCCAACTTACTCATATAATTCAAATCATACATAAAGGTCCTATTAAGGGAAAATTGAATACCCCGGCTTTAAACTGATCTGTCTTCCATAGTAATCCTTTATCTTGATGATATGGAAGAAAAGTTGAACCGTTCCTAAAACCGATCCATAGAGCTTTACTCTTATTTAAATTAATTTTACAACCTGAATAATGTGCAAAGATGTTTAGGGTTGAAAATAAATTATCAAACGACTCAATATAATCACCAACAAATCAGGTGGCGTCATCCGCCATCATATTAATCTGAATCTGATCCCCCATCATTAGAATCCCACGAATACTTGGGTTATTCCTAATTCTTGCATTTCACAATACGATGCGCCGCTAGCGGTTGCTTTTGGCAGTCACATTTTCGTTTTCGACTCCAGAGTCGACATCGCTGTTCAAGCTGCTATTGAATTTTCACGCGAGTGTGATAATAAATATGTTGAAAACAGCTCCACGATTCCCTGTGATCAATAGATAGAAAATGGATCTACTATAGTTGTAAATTGTTGTTTTAGTGTGCATTCGCATGTAACATCATTATAATGACATTTAAACCCACAATGATGGATGTTCCTATATTATATTCCTGTATTGTATTACGCGGACTTTGGATGTCGACTCATTTTCCCATGATGACCTGCGTATTTTGGCCTCAACCCAGCGACCGCTGGAGGCGCATCGTATTGTGAAACGCGAGAATTGCAATACCCAAGATATCCATAACAAAAAAGAAAAGGTACTTGAGCAACCTTGAAATATACCTTGGTTCATAGAAATACGATCAGTGAGAAGCCTATTATTCATAACATAAGACTTTCTATCTAAAATACAGACACCCATTTCAAAAAATTAAAATATTTCAAAATATTTCTTAGTTTTACCAACATTAGCAATAGAATGATCACATGAAACATAATATAATCTAACAACGAACGACGTTGAAGTATTTTCAGTCACTCATCTGTAATTGATGAAGATTAAAATTGTTACAAATATCATTCATTGGGATTCCAAAATTAGGGGGTGCAAAGATTTTTGGCAGGCCGAGAGAGGGGCCAAGCGATTTTTGGCAGGCCGAGGAGGGGGGGCAAGCATTTTATGGCACGCCGTTTAGGAATTTTACATCCATGCTTATTACGCAGCCCCTTAGTGTTTTAACAGTCATATTGATTAATGAATAAAGTCGCTTTACGTCTTTCATCATTAGGTAATGTTCCAGTATCAAATACATTATAGTTCTCATCAGGCTAAAGCATTTGGACGAGACAAATTTTGTCTTTGATTTTTTTTTACTTGAAAATATAAGTTTTTCTGCATTTCTTGATTAAAAAAAGGGTAAAAGGGTACAATTGCTCAAAAAACCAAATGGCTCGGCCTGCGAAAATGAACTTATTTTAATCCTTATTTCAACAGATTAAATTGAGATCCCAGCTATATAAAGTTGTTACTTTTAATTACGTTGATAGTGCCTTAAAAATCGAAGCCGAAAGACTGTGAAAACAAAAACAAAATCTTAGCTCAATATTCGTCATCCTAATCTTTCACCTGTTTTAACCATACAATAGCACAACAGCACCAAAACCCAGTGGCGTAGCGTAAGTCATCCAATTGCTTTTTTCGGCTATTTTCGTGTTGGATTTTCTAAATTTTTTAATCGATTGGGGCACGTGCCCCTATGACGCTATGCCACTGCCAAGCCCTATTGAGCTATTGACTGGTTAAAATTGGTGCAAGATTAGGATAAAGAATATATATGACCTGTGATTTTATTTTTTTCACAGGTCTTTCTCCTTCGATTTTAAGGCACTGTCAACGTAATATGTAACGTAATGTACCCATTTAAAAAAAAAAATTTTGTTGACTGCCTCTTGACCGACTTTTAACATGAACTTTTGAAAGTCTTGCATTTTTCGCTGCATGTAAATTGAACCAAGCCAGACCAATCAATCTTCATCACCATATGGTGAATTCGCACGCACGAACAAAAAACCAACTCGTCTATAAAATACAGGTTTACGATTATGTCGCGCTATATTTTAAAAGCAGACGACTTTAGCTTTCATTTATTATATTTTCTATGCCAGTTTTTGCAGGTGGTGGTCGCCGTGCATTCTCTAAATTCAGTAAATTTCCATCGTTTATGTTAATAAATAATATAAATACAAGCTAAAACCGTCGGGGTTCGATAATGAACCCCACAAAACTAACCGAGTATATGAGCTTATATGGGAAATGCCATACGGCCGGGCGGTTTCACAAGTTGCCGGCTCGATCATGCTACTCGCAGCCTGAGTTGTTGATTGATTCATGTCACTATGAACCAGAATAATCTCATACCCAACATACTCAAAGGTTATTCTATGCACGTAGAAGCCTATCGAGATTAACGAACTCTGTCCGGAAAAATGAGCATGTAGACAAAGAAAGGAGTTGAAATAACATCTCTTCGGAATACGCTAATATTAATGAAATCATAGACGTAAATGGATGATAGTCTACAATAAAGTAGGCGCTAGTGACACGCAATTTGTTTAATGAATATTGCGATCTCGTCACGTGATTAGCTGTTACCACAACCCATATCGGGTTCTTAATAAGTCGTTTTAAGGTTTAGAATATCTCTACATATTATTTTGCTTAATTTTGCGATTTTGTTGTGTCACTGCCACACAGTTGTGCGTATTGTTTAATTTTGTGATAAGTTGTCAAAAAAAAACACGATTTTTTAGAACAAATTAAAACTTGTGCTGTTCTGTGCTGGACACCGTAGCCGATTTAGCTACCTTAAAGGAGTATTTCGTGATCCTAGCATCCTCTATTTATGTAATTTTTCATTAGATATCCACGAAAAAAACCTATTCCCAAAATTTCAGTTGATGCCGATTTTGCGTTCGCGAGTTATGCATGATTATGTGTATTGCGCTGCTCCATAGACAATATGTTGTAATTTCGTTCTGGTGCACCAGAACGAAATTCAAATTTCACGATATCTTTGCTTAACGAATTAATCTGCAAGAAATATTTTGTACATAAACGTTATGTAGCCAGAGGTTTCCAGTGATGTAAAAATCTCAACTTTTTTTGAGAAAAGTGGGGGGATGAGGCTGTGGATCACGAAATGCCCTTTTAAGACTGGCAATCGACAGATGTTCCGCTGAACTTGAACTGTCGAGCATTTACTCGGGGAGCTAGGACCACTTTCTGTGCACCCCCCACAGGACCAAACCAAATCAACTTTTTTAGGTTCCTGAGATGACCCCAAAACATAATCAGGATGTTCCCAAAAATATAAACTGGCCCCAAGGGGGGTAAAAGGTCATCGAACTTTGCATAGGGTCAAAATTTTGAACTTGCTCAAATTGTGTTAAAAACCATTCCAATGTATCCCCCTAGTCACAAGGATTCAGAAAATGTATAGTTTGACCTATCTAGGACGTATTGTTCTTGAGTTATAATCAAAAAGGTCCAATGTCACGTTTTTGCTTCTATAGGGGTCGAAAACAACAAAGTGCTCCGATTTTGCCAAAAAGAGATAGCGAACCTTCAATAAATTAGTGATAGCGGACCTTATTCAAAATTAGTGATAGCGGACATTATTTTAAATTAGTGATAGCGAACCTTATTTAAAATTAGTGATATCGAACCTTAGAACTAGCGAACCTTATTCTAAATTAGCGATATCGAACCTTAGAAGTAGCGGACCTTTCTTTAGGTATAGCGAACCCTTTTCTCTATTAGAGATAGCGGGATTCTGATCTCCATAGACTTTACACGTTAGTGATAGCGAACCTTAGAGATAGCGGTCCTTAGAGGTAGCGGGATGTCATGGTTCAGGCCCCACCCCCACTTACCAACAAGCCCCATACATGAGTACTATGATATGAGAGACGACAGTCCGTGAATCGCAAAACTGATGAGGATAGTGTAAATAACAGCGGGACCTTGTGTAAGAGCTAGAAAGTGTTTGCGCTAGACCTTACATACGAATGCTGACATAAAAGCAGACAGCATAAATAAAACGAAATCCTTTACTCCCCGAAACTGGATTCGTGTTTATGCAAGGTGATTGACAGCTGCAGGGTAGAGCTACTTAAAAAAAATTATTCGGAAGAGGGCGTCCTAACATTCCTATACAGTACACAGTTTGATATTTGTGAAAATTTGATCAAAGTTACGTCTTTATGGCTTTCAGGTCCATCTCAATTTCGCCTAGTCGGTGGCAGTAATTCCACTGAGGGTCGCGTTGAACTACTTATTGGAAGCATCTGGGGTACAGTGTGCGATGACTTGTGGGAAACAATTGATGCGAAGGTACTATGTCGCCAACTTGGACTCCCACACGGTTCTCCAGTAGCCCTTAGGAATGCACACTTTGGAGAAGGATCTGGTGTTATTTGGTTGGATGATGTTGGCTGTTCTGGATCTGAACTCAATCTACAGGAATGCCAACATCGTGGATGGGGATTCAATAATTGTGAACATCACGAAGACGCTGGTGTCATATGCACTGACGGTATATTGATCATTTGTATTCAACATGTTCAATATACACTGTATAAAATATTGTAGATAAACATATTCATTTTCACGGAATATCGCGCTCATCTTCTTTCTCTAAAGGGAGAGGGACTTAATCTGCATAAAACTAGTTGCATTTCGTAGCATAAATTTCATGGAATAGCACGCTCATCCTCTTTCTGTGAAAGGAGAGGGACTTAATTTGCATAAAACTAGTTGCAGTTCGTAGCATAAATTTTACGGAATAGCACGCTCATCCTCTTTTCTGAAGGGAGAGGGACTTAATTTGCATAAAACTAGTTGCATTTCATAGCATAAATAGAACATAGTATTTCCTCGTGAGGACGTTACTACAAGATATATAATATCCGTATGCAAACCCACACATACCTTCCTCCAAAACACCCCCTATTATACCCCCTCCCCTCTCCACACACACTCCACACATACCGGGAGACCCCCACGCAGACGTTGCATTAGTTGAACTCTGAGTTTAGGTGGAGATAGTAATCTTTTATGTCTTTATGGTTTTCAGGGCCATCTCAAGTTCGCCTTGTCGGCGGTAGCAATTCTACTGAGGGTCGAGTTGAGCTACTTATTGGAAGCATTTGGGGTACAGTGTGCGATGACTTATGGGAATCAAATGATGCGAAGGTACTATGTCGCCAACTTGGACTTCCATACGGTTCTCCAGTAGCCCTTGGGAATGCATACTTTGGAGATGGATCTGGTGTTATATGGATGGATGGTGTAGGGTGTTCCGGAACAGAAATCAGTCTACAGGAATGCTATCACCTTGGATGGGGAATCAATTATTGTGACCATCACCAAGACGCTAGTGTCATTTGCACTGATGGTATGATGATAATGTGTAACTTAACATGTTCAATATACAAAAGTTCATAAATTAGTATAAATTTGCATATAATGTGAAAAGATGGTAAGATCACGAAACGACTCAAAGAATGTGGTTAGAGTACTTACACACAAGTCCTTATCTAGATATTGTGGCATAAACAACAGGAATGCTGTAAGAATTGCAGAAAGTGACAACATAAAATCAAGATTGGTGGAATACGGTTTCAGAAATGTACGAGCAAAAGTCTCAAGGGTCTATTGCATTTGGTCTAATACCGTTTCGTCTAATACCAATTGAGTCTATATACAATTGATCTATAACCAGAAAGGCTAATTACCATGTAGTCTAATAATCATATAGTCTAATGTCCATTTGGTCTAATATTGTTTGGAGAAAAGTCAGCAAAGAATAAAAGAGAGTCCCTCCTCTAGACAGTGAAAATCACATGGCATTGATGATATTCCAAGAGAGCAGTGGACAGGTTTCTGTGCTGAAAGAAATGTCAGTGATCAGATAACGAGCACCCGTCTTTGAAAGGTGTCGGGAACATAGAGTGCCACTGTGTTTCATTAATGGAAAATGATAGAAATGCCGGGGTTTCCCTGATGTATTAAATTGACCTAATTGCCTAACTCTACTAGAACCAGGCTGTGTGAACAAGCAGATGAGATGCAGAATGGTTCAGAGTTGAAAGAGGCGTAAAACAGAGGTCACTATTGTCCCAAAAACTCAACAAATCTTTTTATAAATACATTAAATTCATTTTCAGTTGTTCTTGCTTATTTGTTTATTTCTGCTTACAGGTTACATATTCAAAAATAATGCACGCGCGCTGATGTTGATGCGTCTAATGCACGAGCCCCGAAGAAGGGAGTGCATTACACGCATCAACATCAGCGCATGTGCATTATTTTGTCTAATTTCTCGAGCAACAACTAATACGCTTTCATTAAAATATTTCATACAAGAGGAAAAAAGTGATTTTTGCTGTTTTTATAACAAAATTATCATTAAAAGTGTTGGAAAATACAAGCAAAATATAAATGCATCAACCCGTAAGAAAAATGAACGCGTCCAAAAGCAATGCGCGTAGTACGCGGAGTGCACGCCCATGCATATATACAAAATCAATGCATGATTTGGATTTTTCTAACGCTTGCTCTGATTGCTATCTAAGAGTGTATGAATAATATTAGACGCATCAACAACTCATCACGCGTGCACTGTATAATTTCATTCACAACAAGTGATACACGTTTATTTACCTATAATTGTTTTACAAACGTTTAATCTAATCTCCAGCGCCAGTTAGATTTCGACTAGTTGGAAGTTCTACTGAGGGACGAGTTGAGCTACTTCTGGGAAACATCTGGGGTACTGTTTGTCATAACCGTTGGGATGCAAATGATGCGCTGGTGATATGTCGCCAACTTGGACTTCCATACGGTTCTCCGGTAGCCCTTAGGAATGCGTACTTTGGAGAAGGATCTGGTGTTATATGGATGGATAATTTAGACTGTTCTGGATCCGAAGTCAGTCTGCTTGAATGCTCCCATAGTAACTGGGGTGATCATCGCTGTGGACATCACCAAGACGTTGGTGTAATTTGCACTGATGGTATTTATTAGGCTATATAATAAATGGATAATTTGCATTATATGGACAGGTAAATTGTGTCAAATCAAATGAGGTAGAGGTCGAATTATTCATAATGGTTGTAAATAATAGAATTTACTATTAGTAAGTATGTTTTGAGATCTTCTATTTCATATGCCCTTCCCTTTTCTCATCTGAGGAAAAGGGTTTTACTTTTTATTCCGTATTTTATGGTGTCAAAGTTCTATGTCATTTAACCTGCCTTAACTTTGTTACTTTAAACGCTCAAGTTTCCGAACCCACGTACCTCAATGATCTTCAGAGGATATTTGTTTCGCCGTTATAAGTATACGAAACTCATGGATAAGATCATGGTCATGTTTTAGGTTTAGGTTTACGATAGTGCTTACGTTTATGGCTAAGGCTGTAGGTTCAGGGCTAGAGAGTTAATAATGGCTTCACACTGCTATTATTTTGTGAACATATGGTAATATCGACGATTTGGTATGGCAGGGATTCTGAAAACTGAAAAGTTTGGGCAACTTTGTACACGTTTGTAAAAATATTTTACGAGCATGAAACAAAACAAATCCAAGCACTAGCACACATCACAATATAAACAAAATTAATTTTCTTTTTTGTTTTTTCATCCTGTGCTTTGAAGGGCCATCTCAATTTCGTCTTGTTGGTGGCAATAGTTCTACGGAGGGTTGAGCTACTTCTTGGAAGCATCTGGGGTACAGTTTGTCATAACCGTTGGGATACAAATGATGCGCAGGTGATCGCCAACTTGGACTTCCACACGGTTCTCCAGTAGCACTTGGGAATGCATACTTTGGAGAAGGATCTGGACAAATATGGACAGATAATGTAGACTGTAGGGGATCTGAAACCAGTTTAGACAAGTGCACCCATCTTGGATGGGGTGTCAGTTATTGTGGTGGACATCAAGAAGATGCTGGGGTCATCTGCACTAATGGTATGTATGTACCAACATAACCAAAGAGGCCGGAGAAATGACGCACATACACACACTACGTACTCCGCACCAACAACTCACCGTACAAAGCCACACAAACACCCCTACCTACACTAGAGGTATGTGTGTACAGTGTGCGATCGCTTGAGGGGCGTAAATGATCAAATTACTTTTACAACCATTATCAATCAACTTACTGCAGGATGAAGGCCTCAGCGATGTCTCTATGTGTCTCTGTTTTGCGCTTGTTGGTACCAGTTCACTTCTCCCCAGTACTGTTGCAGCTCGTTCCTCAATCGCTTTTAGAGAAAAATCTAACTTGAACTAGGATTGCATTCAGACACACATGTCAGATCAAGTTACATGCCCCCTAAAATTAAGTCTTTATGGTTTTCAGGTCCATCTAAATTTCGTCTAGTCGGTGGCAGCAATTCCACTGAGGGTCGCGTTGAAATACTTCTTGGAAGCATCTGGGGCACAGTCTGTGATGACTTGTGGGAAACAAATGATACGAAGGTACTATGTCGCCAACTTGGACTTCCATACGGTTCTCCAGTAGCCCTTGGGAATGCACACTTTGGAGAAGGATCTGGTTTTATATGGATGGATGATGTAAGCTGTACGGGATCTGAAGCCAGTTTAGTCAAGTGCGTTCATCTTGGATGGGATGTCAGTATTAACTGTGGTAGTCATCAAGAAGACGCGGGTGTAATTTGCACTGATGGTATGTACCAAGGAATCACATACATACACACCCGTCCCAAACACCCTCACACTCATCCCCCCCATCTCAACCTACCTCCACCTATCAGTACGTACGTGCACAGCCCCTTCCAGACATCCCCAGCCTATTAAAATGTAATAAGAACAACACAGTACTATATTGTCACCAATTGGTTGGAATTGAACCTTGTAATTTCCATTGTCCCGCTACTTGAAATTTCGCACTATTTCAAAAGAAATTAACCAAGATGCTACAACTACTATATAGTATAGCTAAGAAGGGGTACCATGGCAGGGACCCTTGTTTGATTTTTATCGCACACGTAAGCACACACCGCATACACAGGTTTCGAGATGCACCGTTATCTCAAGGACAATATTGTTCAAGGTTGCGCCGCAGGCTTACAAAGAGACAATATTGTTCAAGGTTGCGCCGCAGGCTTACAAAGAAACAATAGCAATCAAGCTTAAACTTTAAATTAGCACCCGATAGAGGGCAGGGCCTGAAGAATGAGGGAAATTATGGGGTAAATATTTAACGGAATAAACTGCATAATCATATTATTTAGATTTATTCCGTTAAAAATCTTATTTTAACTTATCAAATTACTAGTTTTTATATTCTATGGTGTCAAATATTTAATATGTGACCCTGTCTTCTGGAGTACAAGAGTATACTCTCACATGATACTTAATATGTGATCCTAATACAGTATCTCATATTAGTTTTCATGTTCTCCTACCCACTATGGGTGCAAAGGTACTATGTCACCAACTTGGACTTCCATACGGTTCTCCAGTAGCCCTTGGGAATGCCCACTATGGAGTAGGATCTGGTGTTATATGGATGGATGGTGTTGGTTGTTCCGGATCTGAATTCGGTCTACAAGAATGCCAACATCGTGGATGGGGAGTTAATAATTTTGAAAATCACCAAGACGCTGGCGTCATTTGCACTGATAGTAGGTCAATTTCAAACTGAACTGAACTGAATTATGAAATTCCTCTGTATTAACGTTGACAGTAACGCTAATTTGTAAAAGTAAACATTCATGAAAAATTGTATATAATATATTTTAAGATTTTAGAAAAACACCAAACAAAACGGGGTTCTTTTGTTTTCGGCTGTTTGTAATGCCCAATGGTGTACTAAAATACCATTTGAAATCCGGAGATCTCCATTTCGTGTTTGCTGGTCGAGTGACACGTCTTATCAAATCATTGAATCATTGACGTATAAACTGTGTGCATATCGCTACGTGATCCACAGCATCATCCTCATTTCCTCAAAAAAAGTTGAGATTTGTATACCACTGGAAACCTCAGGCTACAAAATACGTGAAGCTCCGCTCGTAATATACGCATTGTTTTACATCATTTTGTTTGGAAAAATAATTGGACAATGTGATCAGTTTGTAAAAACCAAATAGGAATCTACTATCGCTTTAACTGGATGTCTTAAACGAGTAAAAATCTTTTTATTGATATATTTTATTCTATGTTGTTGATGTTGTTGTTGTTGTTGTTGTTGTTGTTGTTGTTGTTGTTGTTGTTGTTGTTGTTGTTGTTGTTGTTGTTGTTGTTAATTATATCTGATTTGCAGGGCCAGCGCAATTTCGACTTGTCGGAGGCGAAAGTTCAAATGAGGGTCGAGTTGAGATTCTTCTGAACAACATCTGGGGTTCAGTGTGCGGTGACTACTGGTGGGATGCAAATGATGCAAAGGTATTATGTCGACAACTTGGACTTCCACACGGATCTCCAGTAGCCCTTCGCAATGCGTATTTTGAAGAAGGATCTGGAACTGTATGGATGAGTGTAGTAAAATGTTCAGGTCTTGATTTCATAGGGATAGAGACCTAAATGGCCCTTGCAGGTCAAGCAGATTCCGAATTATTGTCATTTCATCTGGCTAATATGATGATTATCTGGTTGCTATGGGCGGCCATCTTGGTTTTCAGGTGTCCTAGACCTAGGACAACCATGAAACCCCCTTTATTCAATCAGAAAGCCTTGATTTAGTGGGGATAGACACCTTAATGACCCTTGTAGGTCAAGCAGATTCCGAATTATTGTCATTTCATCTGGCGAATATGATGATTATGGTTGCTACGCGGGCGGCCATCTTGGATTTCAGGTGTCCTAGACCTCGGACAACCATGAAACCCCCTTCATTCAATCAGACAGTCTTGATTTAGTGGGGATAGACACCTCAATCACCCCTCTAGGTCAAATAGTTTCAGAGTTATTGTCATTATTCCTGGTTCATAAGTACATTTTGGCGGCCATTTTGAAAAACGGCCATATACAGAGTTTGCCCGGGTTTGGAATTTTCCACCTAGTAGAATTTGAAAGACCTATACATACCCTACTAGAATCAACATTCAAACTTTCTTCTTGAAAAAATGTATACGGGTCTGTAGCAGTGTTGTAGGTCTCGAGACCAGGTCTCGGTCTCGAGACCATCTCGAGACCTGATTTTGCAGGTCTCGGGTCTCGGATGTCAAGGTCTCGGTCTCGGTCTGGTCTCGGTCTCGGTCTCGGACATCAAAAGTTTCGGTCTCGGATGATTTTAAGTTCGAGACCTGTCGAGACCTGAAGAAAAAATATAATTTTCTGTTGTTCTTTATAACTTATTTTGTACCAAAATTTCATTGAATGTTGAAAATAAACATTGTATTGAAATACACTCAACTTGAATATGTAGGCCCTACTGTTCATGTTCATAGGCCTACTGCCAATTTTTTAAATTTTTGACTGCATATTAAATACAAATAGTTTAAATTATGAGAGAGTAATCATGCGTAAAATTGGCAAAAACATGTTTGCCCTAAAATAATAATATTATCATTTCCTGTTTTTTAATTAATTAGTGAGAGTTAATAGGCCTATATTGCATTATTTTGCCATTTTGCATAATTATATTATATGTAAAATGGCAAAATAATGCAGTATAGGCCCCATTTTACATTTAATTATATTATATGTAAAATAGCAAAATAATGCAGTATAGGCCTATATGTAAAATGGCAGATTGAATCAGAGAATGTCTGGGGCTGATGCAACAGCGGAATTCTTACGTGGAAGTTGAGTTTCATAAAGAGTAAACATAATTGTTAAGAATAAAGATACAGAAATCATATGATAATAACATATATGATGAGTTAACAATAAATGGACCAATAAAGTGGTCATGTTCAGGATCAGATGCGAGCTTCCGATATCAGTTCATGATTAAACAAAGGTCTCGGTCTCGGTCTCGGTCTCGGAACTTAGAGGTCTCGGTCTCGGAAGGGATGGTCTTGGTCTCGGAAGGTTTGGTCTCGGTCTCGGTCTCGGTCTCGGATGGGCAGGTCTCGGTCTCGGTCTCGGTCTCGGTCTCGGACATAGAGGTCTTGACTACAACACTGGTCTGTAGGACAGGGCCAGGACTAAGAGTAATGTTGGTGGCGAGGACATTATCAAAACAATAGGTGAAGATAACGGTCTCTGGGTAGTGAGCTAAACAAAAGATATACAATACAGAATATAGGAACACTATGGAAAGGATCACAACATACTCGGCGTACATGTAGAATAACGGAACGAAGTTAAAATGCATTTACAATTCGATATTATGGTACATGGTTAGGGAAAACAGAGCACTACGGTCTGTATAACAGTAATACGTTGTAAGTTTTTCAAGCATTTATGAGTGTTATTAATAAAACAATATTTAAATTTGTACACATTATGATTAAATTAACTTATCAAAGTAATAATAAGTAACGAGTTTGTTCAATGCATGCTAGATTGTCATGAAACATGTATAAAATTTCCTAGTTCTTAGAAAGGAATAATTATGTCCTTTCCATTTTTGTTACACTAACCCAAAATCGCACAACGGCCCATGCAAATTAGCTGCCAGGCAAGTGCCCCGGGATACTGCGACAAAGAAGCTTCGTAGCTAAGGGACCGTTCACAAACATTTGTGGGGGGGGGGCTGATGCAAAAAATTTCATCGCGAAAAATTTTCGCCCCCCCTTTACAGACCTCAAAACTTTCAGCCCCCCCCCTTTTTTTTTGACATGAAAATATTATTTTGGGTCAACCCCATAGAAAAGCATATAAACTCAATTTTTCCAAGAAAATTTGTGGTCATTTTTTCAGGACCCCCCCCCCCCCTTAGGAGGATCAAACATTTTCAGGGCACCCCTTTTTGCATCAGGCCCCCACCCTAACAAGTGTTTGTGAACGTTCAGCTTCATTTCATATCAGAAACATTGGTAGAATAAGAAAGTACATGCTACTGAACAAATTGTTCACAGTTTTGTAACCTCCCGGCTTGATATGGGCAACTCTCTCTTGTTTGCTTTCCTCAAGATCCTATTGCACGTCTTCAGCGTATTCAGAATACTGCTGCGCGCTTGGTCACTTTAACTAGAAAGAGATCTCACATCACTCCAGTTTTAAGAGAGTTACATTGGCTGCCGGTTGGTTACAGAATCGCGTACAAACTGTTGCTCATTGTTTTTAAATCACTTAATGATCTTGCGCCAGAATATATCAAATGTCTCCTCAAACCATATAACCCTCCTCGTATGCTCCGTTCCAGTGACAAATCACTTCTCTGCGAACCGAGTTAAAAACATGCATGGGGCAGGGCTTTTTCAATTGCTTTACCACGTCTCTGGAATACTCTGCCAACCCACATTAAATTAAGTACATAAAAACTCATTCAATGATAGAAGCATTTTAATGATGTGCATCACCATATATTTGTTCACCTTTTGATTGTTGTTCATGTGTAGATTAAGTTGTTATTATTATTATTATTATTATTATTATTATTATTATTATTATTATTATTATTATTATTATTATTATTATAATTATTATTTATATTATTATTACATCCAAATCATATGTAACCTAGCAGTGTTATGTCATACATTTATTCAAATTTGTTCCATTGTTTCAACATCAATCACCTTTTTCAGACATTTCAGAAACGACGCTGTTTTTTAAGAAAATAGTACTTAAAGGCCCTTTCAGTGATTTCACAGGAACATTAAAAAAATGGAAATTTGTCAGAGTTGCTTAGAAATAAAGAATAAGTCTACAGAATTTCATTAAACCACTTTTCCCTGAATACATCGACAAATTAGTCAAAAACAGAAGTTTTAGAAAGGTTTTCTACTTCAACTCAGATCGACTCGAGAAAATCGAGATTTTCGTGCAGTGCGCCACCAATCGAAAGAAAAAACTTCCTAGTCCAGTGTTTCTAACACGGGGAAGTAGAGTCTAAATTGATTTAAAATAGACGTTTAATTTTTGTAGTAGAAAACAAAATAAGCAATTAAAGGTCAGTTAGGTCACCGAGGCAAACTAACGGTCAATTCAAATATGAAAAACAGTTAAAATTGTGTATTTTGTTTAAAATAGTAGCTACTGATGTAATAAGTAGTAGAAACAATACGCAACGCGTGTTGGTACGTGGAGAGTGAGCCTCTTTCGATCTCGAGTCGGACTTTTTGTACTGTCAGTATCAAAAGTCCAGAATCATGCAAATGCTTTATTTTGTCTAAAATACACGGCTTTCGACCGAACCACTAGCAGGCTATGTTAGCACATCTATGCCAATTACAAAGGTACCAAAATCTGAATTTTGATGATTTTTACGATCGTCCGGATGAGCAAATCACTGAATGGGCCTTTAACTGGGCTGATGTAGAAGTGGAATTGTGTCTGTATGAGTCTGAGCCTATCGCAGCCATTTTTGAGTCATTATCTCATTCATGTCGAGCCAGGTGTGGCCAAAATGAGTAAGTGATAATAATGCTCTGCGTGCTAGCCATGCGCTTCATCAACGGAAAAAGTTCCAAGTTTTGAAATATTTTCTCAAAATATCAAGAGCTATCTTAAGAACTACTGAACCAATACTAGGCTTGTTTGTACTCATTTTAATGCAATTTTCATGCTGGTTCCAAATATGGTCATGAAAATGTACAATTATGAAATTTTTGAATTTTTAAAAATATTTTGAAATATGTCGTCTTCAGTCGACACCCGCCTGAAGAGAGTTAATGTGTGCAATAACGCTAGCACCTTGAGCTAGCGATTTGAAGCTATACCCAATTAGATGCGCACTGACGTCACTGCCACATCAAGGTGAAAAATTGTATAGTAAAATCAATGTGGATATATCAAAGGCAGGCAGGCTACTACTATGTTACAGCGGGCAAATGGTTATGTTTACAGTTACTGCAATAATCTACAGTAATCGCTCCAAAGATTCTGAAGAAAATTATTGGTGAAGATCAATAATTGTCAAAATAATCAGAATTTCATGTAATCGACAGAATAATGATTGTTTCTTGATATTTGTCAATATTATAATGTACAATGCTAGTAGTTTTACATGTCACTGGGTACGTTCTTAAATCAGTAAAATCAGTAATTACAATGTATGTTGAAATTTTCAGGTAAAACACGGTGCCCCTCTTTTATGGCTTCCTTCCTGCTACGAGGAACCGTAATGTCTTGAATTGTTGCCAACCTGCTTTACCGTGAACATTGCATGTATTTATTTTGATCTCTGATTGTGTTTTTATAATAGCCTTCTGCTGCATCGATTATGCCATCTACTGTCGGCTGCAACCTGGCGTCAACCAAACCAAAACCGGAAGCCGTCGAATTACCAACACGATCAACTCAGACGCTTATCAAGATCTGGTCATGTCATGGGGATCGCTCGCGCACTACGAACAGTGTATCGCTCCAACTGAGTATTCAAGTTCCTATTTCCTTATCAACAGATGTCCTGACGATTCCAGTCTTTATCTCAAAGAAGCTTGCGCGAAGTCCTGTCCAGATGACCCCATTTCTTTTATCCCCGTATTGGTGAATAATGTGCATTATAGGAACAGGTTTTGTGCCATATGCTGGGAATACAACGATACATCTGGTCAGGTATGGGACTTGGAGTTTCGGTGCATTAGAGATCCGCAGACTGAAAAGCAACTTCGTAGCCAGCTAATTAGTTCTATGCTGATGACATGTAAATATCGTACGTTTTCCAGTACGTCCTATCGTCCACTTTTGCCCTTTCCGCGACGATGTTCTCACGACATGATACGTGTCCCAACGGTACAAATTCTTCTCTCGTGGAAGCGTGTACGAGCTATATGGCAACCATCAGTGTTAGGAATATATACTACAAGAACCCTCACTGCCCTGTTTGTAACTTGGCAGATATGAAATACAACCTTGGATGCTCAAAGGAGCCCGATAAACTCGTCGTAATTGGAAAAAACCTTTTCGACATCTTATTCCAGTTCAACCCTGAAATCGAGTGTGCAGCCGAGTATGAGATTTTTGATCCATATCTTGGGATTTGTCGCGAAATTACATGCCCAGAAAATGTGTGACGTGGAATATGATGATGGTAGTAGCTGGAAAAATTCTACGTTTGTACGATTTCAATTCCAGGTGTATGCTGAAGTAAATTCCACATTGTCAGATGTGAAGGATATTGTGAGTAATGTTATTCAACGTATAGGAGTAAAGTCAGATGAAATTCAAGTCGCGTCAACACAAGCGGAAGCTCCGCCATTACCAAGTTTGAGTATAACTGAAAATTGTCTCCATGAAGCAGATGCCACTGGTATAACATTGGAGGCAACAGGTTCCCTTGTTAAAAACTCTTTTGACGAAGCCATACGTCAGTTGTCTGAAGGCATTCTAAACCAATGCATTGGTGCTGACCAAACAGCAGCCATCACAGTGGCGTAACGTTGGGTCAGGGTGCCCGGGGGCGAAAGTAGTTCGGGTGCCCCTGACCAACATGGTGCAGAGCTAATCAATTTTAGTATTAAGCCATAGACCTACCGAATAACTTTAACGAAGTGTTTCAGATTAAATTTATATCATGTTTCAATGCAGTTCATGTTAATAAAACAAAATGTTTTCATATTGATATTCTCTAATGTCTACTTTGGATACTCGTCACTAGCTGCAGTGACGTAGCATATGGCGCCCAGGGGCAAGAATACAAAATACCCCCCTCTTCCTAAAACAATTGCATGCGGGCGCGCGAAAATGTGCATAAATACCACTAATTTGGTATTGAATCAAGTTGAATTTAGGTCTTTAAAATGAATATTTGATATAATTTATATGTTGCTATGCGCGCGAAAAATTTTGTGTTGAAGGGGCACCCAAATGAAGAGTAATTCAATGCATGGTGGGTAAAGGTTTCCACTTCTTTCCTATAACAAAGTACTATCGTGTCAAAGGCTATCCAGGCTTGGGTGCCCCTTAGCCCGGGTGCCCGGGGGCACGCCCCCCAGAGCCCATAGGAGTTACGCCACTGAGCCATCATCAGCTTCATGAAAGTAAGCAACTTTGAAAACACATCCATGTTGGAATGGGATTGCAGTGGTGATCGCCAACAATTGACTACACACTCCGCTTCAAAGATATCCATGCATAATGTTAATGACACCGACGTGGTTATCTGGACAACCGACAAAGGTTCCGTTCAATTGTCATCCAGCTCTGTTCCGCAGATGGTTATTGTTCACGCCAATTATAGCCAGACACGAGAAGCTTTCCTGTGCGAGACACCGTTACCCTGCGCTTACATCACACTGAAGTCTATGGAATATGAATGGATCGGAGAAAAGCAAGATTTACTTTTACATATCGCTAGTGGCCATCGGATACATAGTGAAGCAGTGATAGTTCTTGAAAACAATACTGTTCAGGTGTGCAGCTTTATTGACGAATATCAGACGAATTACTTTCAGTACTCCAACACGCAAACCATTATTAATATTCTCGGTTGCTCACTTTCTATTGCTGCTCTTTTCATCACTATTTTGACCTATTCGATATTTTCAGAATTACGTAATGTTCCTGGAAAGACAATTCTCAGCTTATCGCTAGCAATGATCTTTGCTCAGATATTGTTACTTTTTGGATCAGATATAACTATGTTATATCCAGTCTGTTTTTCAGTCGCTCTACTCATGCAATTTTCTTGGATTGCTGTCTTTGCGTGGACTAATATTCTAGCCTATGATCTAGCGCACACGTTTGGCGCTCAGGCAAGTATGCGGGATATGAACTCTTCATCAACGTTCTTTAGGTATTCCGTGTATGGCTGGGGACTCTCTTTAGCCGCTGTCTGCATCACTGTCATCATTCATTTTACGGTACCTTTCAATGGTCACATGAGGTTTTATATGATCTTGTCACAATATGTTGGCTGAAACCAGGGATGCCTCTTCTGGTGGCCTTTGGAGTACCAGTGGGAGCCCTCTTGCTCGGTAACCTTGTTCTTTTCACCTATACTATTATTGGAATGCGACACACCAGGAGAGCTACTGCTATTTTGGAGCAAGGAGGTACAAATTTCAATAAGATGAAAGAGGACTACGTGCAGGGTAAGTATTTAATTCACAATCGTTCGTGTTTGAATAAAAGCAAATAAAATAAGAACTGGTTGCGATTCCTCTTCAAAGTTCATTTTGTTTCATTTTATACACAGATAGCCATACATGTTACAATAATCCGCTGACTATCCTAATCTGTCCATGTGGTTTATTCATTATTCATACACAATTGATACACTAGCGAGAACCGGTAAAAGCAAATGTTTGAAAAATGCGAATCATGCATTGATTGTGTATAATGCACGGGCGCTCACTCTGCGTATTTGCGGGTTGATGCATTAATACCAGTATTTGTTTGTTTGTTTGTTTGTTTAAACGGTCGCTCCGTATGGAGTCACGCTTGGGTCTTGATGGGACCAGGCTCAAACAAAATGCTCAAGCCAGGCTAAAAAGCCAAATATAGGCATGCTGGCCTGTATGGAAAGAGAAGTGAGAAACAGATTTGATGACAAAGAACAAGGAAAAGAAGGCCACTCCCAACAATCAAGTTAACAATTTTACTGTCAGCCTTTGGGTCAAGAGAAAGGAAGTGCTTAAATCCAAATTTAACTGCCACTGAGGCTGTACTGTTGCTGGTATTTTCCACCATTGTTAGTGACAATTCTGTGGGGCTCGTGCATTCGACGCATCAAGGTCTCAGTACGCGTGCATTATTTTGTCAATTTAACTCCCAGCAAGTGATACGCATAGAATACTATTTATTAACCTATGAGTATTGCTAACTGCGTGCCCGTTTACTTGAAGCACTGTACTTTGTTATTCATAGAAATTTCATATGTGATGCGATCAAGCAAAATCATTAGTCGGACATTTGCAGTTTCTTATAAGATTGTAAAAAGCATTTACAAATCTGGATTTTGTTGTAATGTCGTTTTAATATTAGGTCTTGGACAGGCCAGATTAAGTGACTTTCTTCTAACAAACTACCTTCTTTTCAAATACAGTTATCTATCGTGATCGGCTTAACCTGGATTATCGGCCTCATAGTACCCTACACGAAAATACCTACACTGTAGTACGTGTTTCTGGTGCTCAATTCACTACAAGGCCCCGTGATAATGTGGTCTTTTGTCTGCAACAGGCGAGTGAGTGTTATGTGGAAGGACAGGGTACGTCGCGCATTAGGAATGACAGAAAGAGAAGGGTATACGATGTCCAGTTCTACCAAGACAAGCAGCAAGCATCACACCCTTGCGATGCAGACGACTGGAGCAGAAGATATGATAACACCTTCTCAGGAACCCGTTACCAAAGCAATTGATACAGCTTGTTGAATTTTACAGCAGCATTTGTCAATTCATTCATTCAATCATTCATTTATTTCTATGCTAATTATATTAATGTTTAATAATGTACAATATTGTGAATAAAGAAACTTCTACGCAACCAGTGTCAGCAAGCTTCTTGAGTTTTCTGTTGGCTATAGTGCCGTGGGTCATCAATTTTCTCAGTGACCGCCGTCAATGTGTCAGATATAATAAAACTTTGTCCGATTATGCTCAGCTTCATGCAGGTGTTCCTCAGGGCACCAAAATTGGTCCTATCACCTTCCAGGCAGTCATCAATGATGCGGCTCAGGGCTGCTGCTCTCATTACTGGAAATATGTTGATGATCTTACCTTTGCGGAGAACCGCAACTGTAATGAGGGCGGCAGTCTTCAGGCTGATCTTGATGAGTTCCTGGATTGGTCCTTGAAAAACCAACTTAAATTAAACCCTGATAAATGTCAAGCTATTCACGTCTGTTACATGATAAATCCACCTCCACGTTCTGACCTTAATATTGGTAACACTTCTCTGAAGTATGTTCATCATGCCAAAGTTCTTGGTATTTACATTTACAGGCAGATCTCAAATGGGATACTCAAGTTAATCATAATATTATTTGCAAAAATGCCAACAAAAGATTGTATATTCTTAGTAAGTTAAAACGTTTTGGTTTCAACACCACTGAATTAATCACCATTCTTGTTATGCTCGCCCTCTCCTGGAATATGCCGATGTCATTTGGCATTCTTCTCTTACTGTCAAGCAATCCTTGATGATTGAACGTATCCAGAAGAGGGCCTGCAAGATTATATTAAGTACATTTCTTACAAACATGCTCTCGGTACTTGCAACTTGGAACCCCTTTCCACTAGGAGGGAAAGCCATTGCCTTACATTTGCTCAGTCGCTTCCTTCTTGTGAACGCACTAGCAGGCTTTTCCCTCGTAGAAGGAAGGAGGTCCATGGTAGGAGTCTTAGAAATGATGATGAATTTACCAGGCTGACAATGCGCACAGAAAGATTCGCCAACAGCCCGGTGCCCTACTATATCCAGCTTCTCAGTAAGTAGGTTATCTCGCCTCTGGTTTAGTCCTCTTTCTCCTCAGACTCCTACCAAAGTTGTTGTTTGGTGTTTTTTTGGTTGCTCACATTTTGATATCTCTCATCTTGGTCTGTTTTTGAATAATATTGTATTTATGTATATTTATATTTATTTATGTATTTTTGTATTACGGTACACAATTCAGCCTTTGGCTGCCATGTATTTGTTTAATAAAACCGAAACCATATCTATCCCAAGATGGAAACGTGAGCAGACAGACTTTGGCATGCTCAGCTTGAGATGCCATTGGTGGATGTAGCATGCTGAGATCCTTCTCAAGGAATGGCTCAATAACGTCAAAAGAGTGATGGGCTACTCCAAGTGCTGAATCGTCGGCGTAAATTTCTCCTTCCATGCCTTTAGGCATGTCGGTTGAAAAATACCATGAGTGCGGAGCCTTGTGGCACGCAATTTTGGAGCCTCCTCTTTCTGCTGCGTTCACAGTTGGATGTTTCAAGTAATGAACGATCTTACACCAGCGACATGATTTACGTGACAGTATTGACATCTGGGATGGTCTTGAGGTACAAGCCACGATGCAAGACGGTGCCGTACACAGCCGTTAGGAGCTGTTACGGTCCCAAACACTGCTTCAAGCTTCTGCTTGTATTGCAAGGCATGCTCGGTGTCATTGACTTGTCTAGCGACTTGGTCAGTAGTTGATTTGCCCTACCGGATACCAGCCTGAATAGGAGGGAGATGTTCATCAACTGTATCGATGCTTCTACCAAGAATCACATTTCTAAGAGCTTGTAGATGTGTGAAAGCAAAGATATCGATCGGTAGCTCTTGGGATCATCTGTAGGTTTTAGGCTTCAAGATAGCAATTACTTTGGCAGCCTTCCACCTAGATGTGTAGTTGATTGATGCAGGTGGGGAGCTAGAGAGGAATTCAAGTAGCCAGGATGAAGATTCAGGACATGCTGAGATTGTGTTTGTCTTTATCCATTTTCCATTTTCCTCAGGCTCGAGCTTACCAACCTAATGTTATATCCGTCAGTGGACTATCATCGACTATTCCAAAACGGTAAACCACTTCCTAAAGTAAGTCATCTAACATACGCTAATCGCCAGTATTTGGACACATAGAAGGGGTGCAAAATCATCCCTGATATCAAAATAGTAACATAATATTTGACTGTGTTTTGCATATTTGTACTGAAATAATCCTTAAAAACATAACTCATTTGAAAACCAGTCAGAATCAGCGCCGAGTGCCTAATAGATAGCCACATTTCTGCCAATGAGGTCCACTTGCATATAAGTGCAAAAATGTATATTATGATGTTACCATCATAAATTATAATTAGTGTATGGAAAAGACTTGTGGATGAAAGATTTTCTGGAAGAACATCCCACAGGAAAGGGGCCTATTGATAGGCACATACCGTCACTTCTAAAGTTGAGTGCTCCGTATATAAACAAAAACGCAGTTCATGGAAATATATAAATAGGGGTTATCACCGGGCAAGAAATAACCAACGACTTTGAAGCAAATGTATTGAATTTTCTACCCATTTTTCTGCATCAGATAATTTGTAATTCCTGGCCCAAAATCTAGAGTAAGATATTCCATACATTTTACCATTGTAACCAAATTTAATAGTCCTATATTTCTACTGTAATGAACTTTTAAGTAATTCTTAGCTCAATAATTCATACACGGGTCATTTGTTTATTTATACAATAAAAATCTACAATAAATATCATCAGGGTTGTTCTCCATGCGGTCACTCTAGAGTCCAGAGTACATGTATACTACTAGTATTTTTGCATAACGTTACAGGTGTCGTGGAAAGTTCCAAGTAGTTTGCATGTGTACCCTTTTATTTCTTCAATTAACATAAAAGTGACAATCATGGGGTTGATCTCTGGAATTTTTGTTTTTCTAAACGTACTAGTTTTGGTAGTTGCAGATAACTATTTGATAGTTTTCCCGCCAGTAACAGGAAGCCAAACTGTAGCCCTGGCAGCAGCAGCCACAGCAATGCTTGACCGTAACCACACAGTAACTCTTATTGTAGCCGAGGATTTTAAAGACAACGTGAGACAACATATGAAGAATGACAAGTACACATTAGAAAGCTTCAAGTCGTCGGTAACACTACCAGTTTTTCGTGAGATTCAGACAGGTTTGACAGGGAATGCTTTGAAAGGAGACTACAATGAGATGATAACAATTTTGACTCGAAGTGCAATTAAGGAGTTATACCATCAAGTATGCGACGATTTATTTGCCGACCTACATCTTGTTAAAAAACTTGAACAGGAAAAGTTTGATTTGGTGTTTGCACACGCTGTGATGGCTTGTCCCGTGCTTTTAGCACAGTACCTTGATGTACCGTTTGTTTCTGTTATTCCTCTCATACCTCCTTCTATGCTACTTCGACTGAACGCCAACCCTGTTAACACAGCCGTTAATCCTGAGATGCCCATGGGATTTTCAGACAGAATGACATTTCTGCAGCGAGTCAAAAACACGATTGTTTCAGGCAAGCAATGGATGATGGTAGATACACCTTTCAACGGTTTTGATGAATTGAAACAAAAAATAATATAACATCAAACCTGAGATGTCTATGTTGGAAAGTTTAACCCATGCTGAGATTGTGTTTGTCTTGAGCCATTTTGCGTTAGATTTTCCTCGAGCTTACCAACCTAATGTTGTATCGGTCGGTGGACTATCAGCGACTAGACCAAAACCACTTCCTAAAGTAAGTCAGTTCACAGTCATACACTAATCACCAAAGTATTGGACACATAAAACAAGTGTAGCAATCATCCCTGACATCGAAACATTACCACAATGTTTCACTGTGTGATATATTTGTACTGAATAACTCCATTCTCATAAGTAAATTCATATTTCCAGCACTATTTCCTTTCCGACTTTACATTGTTAAAGTATGGGATCCTGCGTACGGGCCTGGTTACAACTGCAGAGTCCTGGGTTTCGTTGGAGCTTTCCGGTAATGCATACTGCAATTACTGTCCGTTTTCCTATACACAATACACAGAGCTCTCACAATTGACGCGTGACCTCTAAAGTAGTGTATGTTAGAAGTATAGGCAATTGCCTAGTTAACGTCACTGTGTGAAAAATAACCGGCCAATATTTAAAGTATTCTCTGAAATTCTAGAAAATATAGTTTTGTAACATGTCCTAAATTTTTAGCTAATTTAGGTGTTTGGAAATATTCGCACTTTGGTGTTTTAGTGTATGTTATAGGTAATAGGACATTGCCTAGTTAACGTCACTGTGTGAAAAATAACCGGCCAATATTTAAAGTATTCTCTGAAATTCTAGAAAATATAGTTTTGTAACATGTCCTAAATTTTTAACTAATTTAGGTGTTTGGAAGTATTCGCACTTTTGTGTTTTAGGAAGGATATGTAAACGACAGATAACACCAAAAAATATGAAGAAATTATTTCCAAATCGTGTTAAGTCTGGAAACCATTATGCTTCTCATTTTCAAGAACGCTGGTTAACAATAAGCACACTATTGTCTCATTTCGTAAACAAAAGCCCACCAGTATTGTTACCTTGCGTTCGCTTTATAATCGTTCACCCAACTGAAACAGTAATACCAGCTCATTGGTCATTGCACACAGGTAAAACAGAAACATGTGTAGTGTGGATTTAACCAGAGAAGATCTGATTTAATCAGTTGAGCTGTTTTCAATGAGTGTTATCTTGGTTTAATAGCTTTTAATGGGGTTTAAGTCCTGCAAAGGTCGTGGTGAATTCTACTGTAGACATGACTGCATCATGGGTTAAAGCGAGCTTTAATAGACTGTTTTGTCTCTCCTACGAAAGAATGGGCACGGCGAGCGACTCAAGTTGCCTCGTCTAAAGTCAACATAAAGAGTCTACACCTTTTCAGTTCTGAGGCAATAGACATGACTTACATTTTACAATATTTTATTGTTGAATGCAATTGTTTCACATAGAAATATTTCAGTGATAAATCACTTAAACCAGTGGTTGTCAATCTTTTTAACTCAACGGGCAAGAAATAACAAATAAAATACTACGCGGGCCACACATCTTTAGTTATTTTCAAAATGCACTAACATGACTAAACTATTTCCAGGCGATTTTGAAGCGAAACATGTTTGAATTTTCTGCCCATTTGTTTGCATCAGTCATTTGTAACGTGATTGCGATATTGCATTATTACTTGTATATTACATCCCTGGCCTAAAATCTATAGTTATAAATTTCGAAACGTTTGATGAATGCATACCCGCAGCGTACGAAATTCGATACATTTTACTACCGTAGCCCCATATGTCTACCTGTAAAAAACTTTCAAGTAATTCTTAACTACATAATTCATACACGAGTCATGAATTATTACGATGAATATCTACAATAGAAATTACTAGTAGCTACTAATGTTATTCCTCATCATGTCATGCGGTCCAGAGTATGTGTACATGTACAAACTGTAACAATAAAGATTATACATTTGCAATTTCGTTTCTAAGAATAGATTAAAAGAGAACATGACAACAATATCATAACTGCAGTTGAATCAGTAATATCTTGGTAACAGAAAATCTTTACCTGGTGTCTTTCCTAGTTCAGGTTCAAACGTTATGCCCGATTTTACTTAATCGCTCGAGTTGGCCACTTTTTGTGAATTTCGCACATCACGTTTGTATGTACCTGGTAACATGAACTCTCATGCTTATCGTCAAAGATTACAGAACAAAGGCAAAGGTTTTCTTTCACTTAATTGATATAATATGATATTTGTTTCAAAATTAAAATACCACTTAAAATGCCCCATTGTTTAAAATTACCCATATTAAAACACCGATCAGATAGTTCATGATTCAACTCAATTCAGTCAAGTTTGCTACACAAAGACACGAAAGTGGCAAAGCTGTTTCAGGACTACTTTACACTATTGACCATATCTTCGCTTTTCGACCACCGATTTTATTGAAACATAGCCTAGTGACGTAGTAGCTTAAGAAATTACCTTGACGACCAAGTAAAATACAATGCAATCAATAGTTATGTGACATGTTTGCCTAATACTATTTTCTAAATTATATATATATTTTTTGTTACAACCCGTATACACTAAGTATTCTTGCACAACTTTAAATGTGTCGTGGAAAGTTCTAAGTAGTTTGATGGTGTACCCTTTTATTTCTTCAATTAACATAAAAGTGGCAATTACCCCAGACTAGCCTTAGTCTCGGCTCATAGTTTCAAAAGTATGAAACAGGTCGGACCAACAGCGCCATGCGTGGCTGTTGAAGAACAAGTGGATTCGACCTACCATCATGGGGATTTCTGCCATGAAGATATAGTGCCAAAATTGATTGTATATTCTACCATTTGTCTGCATCAGTCAATTTGTAATGTTTGCAACATGATTGTTATGCATGCATTATTACTTAGGTATATTATATCCCTGACCTAAAATCTATAGTTATAAATTTTAAACCTTTGATGACCGTCTGCATAAATTAGAAGAGTATGTCTACCTGTAATGAACTTTTAAAGGGGCATTTCGTGATCCACAGCCTCGTCCCCCACTTTTCTCAAAAAAAGTTGAGATTTTTATATCACTGGAAACCTCTGGCTACATAATGTTTATGTACAAAATATTTCTTGCAGATTAATTCGTTTAGCAAAGATATCGTGAATTTTAATTTCGTTCTGGTGCACCAGAACGAAATTACAACGCATTGTCTATGGAGCAGTGTATACACATAATCATGCATAACTCGCGAACGCAAAATCGGAATCAACTGAAATTTTGGGAATAGGTTTTTTCGTGGATATCTAATGAAAAATGACATAAATAGAGGATGCTAGGATCACGAAATACTCCTTTAAGTAATTCTTTACAACATACCCTAATTCATAACACGGGTCATTGAATGCATACCCTCCTGTCATCATAATGTATCACGCAGAATTCGTCACGCATGTCAACAGTATCTGAAAACACATAATTCTTGCACAACGTTACCTGTAATGAACATAGCCTAATTCATAAAACGGGTCATTGAATTCATTCCCTGTTCAAAACACATAATTCTTGCACAACGTTAATGGTGTCGTGGAAAGTAGCAGGTAGATTGGATGTGTACCCTTTTATTTCTTTAATTATTATAAATATTATAAAAGTGGCAATCATGGGGTTGGTATCTGCAATCTTTGTCTTTTTAAACGTACTAGTTTTGGTAGTTGCAGATAACTATTTGATAGTTTTCCCACCAGAAACAGGAAGCCAAACCGTAGCCCTGGCAGCAGCAGCCACAGCAATGCTTGACCGTAACCACACAGTAACTCTTATTGTAGCCGAGGATTTTAAAGACAACGTGAGAAAACGTATGCAGAATGACAAGTACAGATTAGAAAGTTTCAAGTCATCAGTAACACTACCAGTTTTTCGTGATATTCAGACGGGTATGACAGGGAATGCTTTGAAAGGAGACTACAATGAGATGATAAAAATTTTGACTCGAAGTGCAATTAAGGAGATATTCCATCAAGTATGCGATGATTTATTTGCCGACCAACATCTTGTTAAAAAACTTGAACAGGAAAAGTTTGATTTGGTGTTTGCACACGCTGTGATGGCCTGTCCTGTGCTTTTTAGCACAGCACCTTGATGTACCGTTTGTTTCTGTTATTCCTCTCATACCCCCTTCTATGCTACTTCGACTGAACGCTAACCCTGTTAACACAGCCGTTAATCCTGAGATGCCTACGGGATTTTCAGACAAAATGACATTTCTCCAGCGAGTCAAAAACACAATTGTTTCAGGCAAGCAATGGATGATGGTAGATACACCTTTCAACGGTTTTGATAACTTGAAACAAAAATATAACATCAAACCGGAGATGTCTATGTTGGAAAGTTTAACCCATGCTGAGATTGTGTTTGTCTTCAGTCATTTTGCGTTAGATTTTCCTCGAGCTTACCAACCTAATGTTGTACCGGTCGGTGGACTATCAGCGAGTAGACCAAAACCACTTCCTAAAGTAAGTCAGTTCACATACAATAATCACCAAAGTATTGGACACATAAAACAAGTGTAACAATCATCCCTGATATCAAAACATGAGGGCGCAATGAGGACTCTGTTGTTTTTGGGACACCCTGTATATTGATCTCAGTTTATTGGCCTGGCCTGGGTATCTAATATAGTCTCAGTGTTTTTACACAGATAAGATTACAAGCTCTTACTACTTTTAGTATATGTCCTTATGGACAACCGTACTAAACAAACAAACATAGTACAGATGCTAAGCTGAACATTGTGCACAGAAAATGACGCAAATTTTGGCAAAATCGGAGTAAGTTGAAATTTGACATTTCATGATTTGAATAAAAATGTAAGCACCAGACAATAAGCTTTAAAATGATATCAAAATTATATCGTAGTAGCATCAATACTTTTCAAAATACAGATAATTTTGTAAATGATACCTTGATATATTTTCCAAATTGCTATTCTGAGTAATGGACGAATTAGTTTTCTGCCTTATACGGGATTGAATAGGGATTATCATAGTAGTTCAACTGTAATTTATTGATTAAACAAATCTCTTTTTAATAAGTACTTTCAAGGATTTAAAAGTCCATTTAGCCCCACAGTCAAAAACTAGTACCATGAAATGAAGAATTCCAAAATTACATTTTTTATGTGAATGTCATCTTTAAAGGCTTATAACTCAAAAACATGTTTGGCGATTTGTTCCGGGTTTTGTTGGAGCTGGTCATAAATGTGCTCTTTTTACCCCAAAAATGAGGTTTTTGTAGAATAACCCTGTAACGATAGGTCGTAGATAGCACAAACTATACATTTTTGAGATCCTTGTGATCAGACAAATAATTTGGTGTATCTGTCGACAAGATTGAGCATTTTCAAATTGTTACCCCTGTGTGAGCTTTCGTGACCTTTAGAGGTCACTAGGGGCCAAATCTAAAATGGCCCTACATCTTAAAATAAACTTTGGACCACGTACTTCATGTGTGGACATTCTCATGATTTTATCACAAAGTGCACAATTGTACCAAATTTGGGAGCTTAGCAACTTAACTATATAGTATTGTTCGTGTTTCCTCATGCGGTCACTCCAGAGTTCAGACTCAGAGTACCTACATGTAAATATATAACGCCAGTATTCTTGCACAAGGTTGAAGGTGTTGTGGGCACGGCGGCCCCACTGTACCAGAGTACATGTACATGTATAACACCAGTATTCGTGCACAACCTTAAAGGCGTCGTTGAAAGTTCCAAATAGTTTTATTTCTTCAATTGAAATAAAAGTGGCAATCATCATGGGATTGACCTCTGCAATCTTTGCCTTTCTGAACGTACTAGTTTTGGTAGTTGCAGATAACTATTTGATAGTTTTCCCGCCAGAAACAGGAAGCCAAACCGTAGCCCTGGCAGCAGCAGCTACGGCAATGCTTGACCGTAACCACACAGTAACTCTTATTGTAGCCAATGATTTTAAAGACAACGTGATAAAACGTATGCAGAATGACAAGTACACATTAGAAAGCTTCAAGTCGTCAGTAACACTACCAGTTTTTCGTGATATTCAGACGGGTATGACAGGGAATGCGTTGAAAGGAGACTACAATGAGATGATAAAAATTTTGACTCGAAGAGCAATTAAAGAGATATTCCATCAAGTATGTGATGATTTATTTGCCGACCAACATCTTGTTAAAAAACTTGAACAAGAAAAGTTTGATTTGGTGTTTGCACACGCTGTGATGGCTTGTCCTGTGCTTTTAGCACAGCACCTTGATGTACCGTTTGTTTCTTTTATTCCTGTCATACCCCCTTCTCTCTTCCTTCGATTGAACGCCAACCCTGTTAACACAGCCGTTAATCCTGAGATGCCTACGGGATTTTCAGACAGGATGACATTTCTGCAGCGAGTCAAAAACACGATTGTTTCAGGCAAGCAATGGATGATGGTAGATACACCTTTCAACGGTTTTGATCAATTGAAACAAAAATATAACATCAAACCAGAGATGTCTATGTTGGAAAGTTTAACCCATGCTGAGATTGTATTTGTCTTGAGCCATTTTGCGTTAGATTTTCCTCGAGCTTACCAACCTAATGTTGTATCGGTCGGTGGACTATCAGCGACTAGATCAAAACCACTTCCTAAAGTAAGTCAGTTCACATACACTAATCATCAAAGTATTGGACACATAAAACAAGTGTAACAATCATCCCTGATATCAAAAGCTATCAAAACATGAGGGCGCAATGAGGACTCTGTTATTTTTGGGACACCCTGTATATTGATCTCGGTATATTGGCCTGGCTTGGGTATCTAATATAGTCTCAGTGTTTTTACATAGATAAGATTACAAGCTCTTACTACTTTTAGTATAATTATGTCCTTATGGACAACCGTACTAAACAAACAAACAAACCTATATAGTACAGCTGCTAAGCTGAACATTGTGCACAGAAAATGACGCAAATTTTGGCAAAATCGGAGCAAGTTGAAATTTTCACCCTGTATAACCAAAATTGTAACCCGCTCTGAGACATCCAGAAACAAGTCGCATTTTTGACATTTCATGATTTGAATAAAATGTAAGCACTAGACAATAAGGTTTTAAAATGATACCAAAATTATGTAAATAGCATCAATACTTTTCAAGATATGGATAATTTGGTAAATTATACCTTGATATATTTCCGAAATTACTATTCTGAGTAATGGGCGAATTAGTTTCCTGCCTTACACAGGATTGAATAGGGATTATCATAGTTTAACTGTTATTTATTGATCAAACAAATCTCTTTTTAATAAGTACTTTCAAGGATTTGAAAGTCCATTTAGCTCTACAGTCAAAAACTAGTACCATAAAATTAAGAATTCTAAAATTTCATTTTGTCATCTTTAAAGGGCTGTGCAATAATTATATGTACCCCTGGGTGGTGAATTTTCAAAATGGTCTGCCAAAATCGCTTGCCCCCCCCCCCCCCTTGGCCGTGCCAAAAATATTTGCCCCCTCCTTTCGACATGCCAAAAATTCTTTGCCCGTCCTCCTTACACATGCAAGATTTTGGGGAACCCAAATTTAAAACCTTAAATCATCTTATCATATAATGTGCGAGCGCAGCGAGCAGGAAATTTTGCATATTTGAATGGGTTCTAACGTTTTCCTACACCTTTTTAGGGCGTAATATAGAAATGGTGCCCAAAATATCTGTGCCAAAAATCGCTTGCCCCCCCTTTCGACCTGCCAAAAATCGCTTGACCCCCCTTTCGACCTGCCAAAAATGTTTGCCCCCCCTTTTGGCCTGCCAAAAATCTTTTGTTCCCCTATAATTCATCAAACCGGGGGTACCACATAATTATTGCACCACCCGGTACCCCTAACTCAAAAACATGTTTGGCGATTTGTTCCGAGTTTTGTTGGAGCTGGTCATAAATGTGCTCTTTTTACCCGAAAATGAGGTTTTTGTAGAATAACTCTGTAATGATAGGTCGTAGATAGCACAAACTATACCTTTTTAAAAACCTTGTGATCAGAAAAATAATTTGGTGTATCTGTCGACAAGATTGGAGCATTTTCAAATGTTTACCCCCGTGTGAGCTTTCGTGACGTCTAGAGGTCACCAGGGGCCAAATCTGAAATGGCTCTACATCTTAAAATAAACTATTTGGACCATGTACTTTATGTGTGGACATTTTATCACAAAGTGCACAATTGCACCAAATTTGGGAGCTTAGCAGCTTCCCAGCAAACACAAAAACGTTTTAAATAAGTTATATTTTGGCGTTTGGTTTAGGTAAAAACGTTTTATAAACATTCAAATGTCGGGTTATATAAAGGTCATGATAACGTTTTAAAACGTTTTGTATGATAACACACTACAACAATATTTTGAAATGTTTTCAAAAATGTTATTGTAAACTATTTTTGCAAACATTTTTGCCAAATATTGTGTCAATACTTAAATAACATTATGTTGAAATATTTGAACCCAGCAAACACTGAAATGTTCTTAAAATGTTTTTTTCAAAACGTTTTAATAACATTTAAATGTCGGGTTATATAAAGGTCATGAAAACGTTTTAAAAACGTTATTGAAAATATTTTGGGCAAACATTTTTCGCAAAATATTTTTTCAACCCCAAAATAACATTCTGTTTAGAATGTTTTGTATCAAGTTTTCAAGAATGTTTTGGGAATGTTATTAAAACGTTTTTATACCATTTATATAACCCGACATTTAAACGTTTTCTGTTAAACATTTGTGTTTGCTGAGCAGTAGATTATCAAAAAATGTTTTTTAAGGTTATGAAAACGTTTATACTCTTTTTATACCCTTTATATAATCCGACATTTAAACGTTTTCTGACAACCTTTTATAACCTTTTGCGAATGATGTCGAAAACGTTTTGTGTTTGCTGGGTTCATGTTTCCTCATGCGGGGTCACTCCAGAGTTCAGACTCAGAGTATGCCTACATCAAACTACTAACACAGAGCTCTCGGTCTGTGGGTCTGTGGATATCTCTGTCTTTACTCTAGGGGAGTGAGTTGTCAAACTACTAACACAGAGCTCTCGGTCTGTGGGTCTGTGGATATCTCTGTCTTTACTCTAGGGGAGTGAGTTGGCAGAAATATGGCTAAGTGGGTTATAAGGTCAGGAGAGTGAAAACTATTTATGCAGGACTTACTTCTATGTTCAACTGCAGTAGTAGTGGAAACATACCTCTGGCAGTCACTAGAGAAAGAGTTCAAGTAACACATGCATGCACCGTAATGTCTACCCAGAATTCATTGCTGCACATTATTTTTGAATTTCAAACTTTGTCCGAATGGTCTGCAAATGGTACAGATTTGTCATTTCTGTCTGTTGGTATATATAGAAGTGGTTGCATTTCTGTCTGTTGGTATATATGGAAGTGGTTGTGTAAGCCTACCCATAATGCAATGTGAAGTGGTTGTTTACCCATAATGCAATTTGTAAAGTTGCTCCAATTGGGTTGTAACTCGGGGATAGACACTCCAGGAGTATAAAACCGCAAAGGTCATCTAAGGTCAAAGGTCAGGTCAAATTTAAAGTTCCTCTGATCGGGCTTTAACTCGGGTAAAATAATCCCTACCAAACTGCAAAGGTCATCCGAGGTCAAAGGTCAGGTCAAATTTGAAGCTACTCCAATTGGGCCGGCTGTAACTTGGGGAAAATGATCATCCTCAACACTCGGGGAGTCTAAAACCGCAAAGGTCATCCGATGTCAAAGATCAGGTCAAATTTGAAGTTGTTCCAATTGGGCTGTAACTTGCGGAAAATAATCCCTGACTCCCGGAGAGTATAAACCCGCAAAGGTCATCCCAGGTCAAAGGTCAAGTCAAAGTCTAATTTTAAGTTGCTCTGATCAACAAAGCTCATCACCAGGGAACAGTTTGGAACATTTAGCAGGAGTCGTGTCAAAGGTCAAGGGTCCACCTCCCCCAACTTAATTTACAGTCTATCAGTAGACTATCACCAGGATGTGGCTCTAGTGTAAATATAATAACGCTAGTATTCTTGCACAAGGTTGAAGGTGTTGTGGGCACGGCGGGCACTGTACCAGAGTACATGTATATAGTCATCACATGTTAACACCAGTATTCGTGCACAACCTTAAAGGCGTCGTGGAAAGTTCCAAATAGTTTTATTTCTTCGATTAAAATAAAAGTGGCAATCATGGGGTTGGCCTCTGCAATCTTTGCCTTTCTAAACGTACTAGTTTTGGTAGTTGCAGATAACTATTTCATAGTTTTCCCGCCAGTAACAGGAAGCCAAACCGTAGCCCTGGCAGCAGCAGCCACAGCAATGCTTGAACGTAACCACAAAGTAACTCTTATTGTAGCCGAGGATTTTAAAGACAACGTGAGAAAACATATGAAGAATGACAAGTACACATTAGAAAGCTTCAAGTCGTCAGTAACACTACCAGTTTTTCGTGAGATTCAGACGGGTATGACAAGGAATGCTTTGAAAGGAGACTACAATGAGATGATAAATATTTTGACTCGAAGTGCAATTAAGGAGATATTCCATCAAGTATGCGATGATTTATTTGCCGACCAACATCTTGTTAAAAAACTTGAACAGGAAAAGTTTGATTTGGTGTTTGCACACGCTGTGATGGCCTGTCCTGTGCTTTTAGCACAGCACCTTGATGTACCGTTTGTTTCTGTTATTCCTCTCATACCCCCTTCTATGCTACTCAAAAACATGTTTGGCGATTTGTTCCGGGTTTTGTTGGAGCTGGTCATAAATGTGCTCTTTTTACCCCAAAAATGAGGTTTTTGTAGAATAACTCTGTAACGATAGGTCGTAGATAGCACAAACTATACATTTTTGAGATCCTTGTGATCAGACAAATAATTTGGTGTATCTGTCGACAAGATTGAGCATTTTCAAATTTTTACCCCTGTGTGAGCTTTCGTGACCTTTAGAGGTCACTAGGGGCCAAATCTAAAATGGCCCTACATCTTAAAATAAACTTTGGACCACGTACTTCATGTGTGGACATTCTCATGATTTTATCACAAAGTGCACAATTGTACCAAATTTGGGAGCTTAGCAACTTAACTATATAGTATTGTTCGTGTTTCCTCATGCGGTCACTCCAGAGTTCAGACTCAGAGTACCTACATGTAAATATATAACGCCAGTATTCTTGCACAAGGTTGAAGGTGTTGTGGGCACGGCGGCCCCACTGTACCAGAGTACATGTACATGTATAACACCAGTATTCGTGCACAACCTTAAAGGCGTCGTTGAAAGTTCCAAATAGTTTTATTTCTTCAATTGAAATAAAAGTGGCAATCATCATGGGATTGACCTCTGCAATCTTTGCCTTTCTGAACGTACTAGTTTTGGTAGTTGCAGATAACTATTTGATAGTTTTCCGCCAGAAACAGGAAGCCAAACCGTAGCCCTGGCAGCAGCAGCTACGGCAATGCTTGACCGTAACCACACAGTAACTCTTATTGTAGCCAATGATTTTAAAGACAACGTGATAAAACGTATGCAGAATGACAAGTACACATTAGAAAGCTTCAAGTCGTCAGTAACACTACCAGTTTTTCGTGATATTCAGACGGGTATGACAGGGAATGCTTTGAAAGGAGACTATAATGAGATGATAAATATTTTGACTCGAAGTGCAATTAAAGAGATATTCCATCAAGTATGTGATGATTTATTTGCCGACCAACATCTTGTTAAAAAACTTGAACAAGAAAAGTTTGATTTGGTGTTTGCACACGCTGTGATGGCTTGTCCTGTGCTTTTAGCACAGCACCTTGATGTACCGTTTGTTTCTTTTATTCCTGTCATACCCCCTTCTCTCTTCCTTCGACTGAATGCCAACCCTGTCAACACAGCCGTTAATCCTGAGATGCCTACGGGATTTTCAGACAGGATGACATTTCTGCAGCGAGTCAAAAACACGATTGTTTCAGGCAAGCAATGGATGATGGTAGATACACCTTTCAACGGTTTTGATCAATTGAAACAAAAATATAACATCAAACCAGAGATGTCTATGTTGGAAAGTTTAACCCATGCTGAGATTGTATTTGTCTTGAGCCATTTTGCGTTAGATTTTCCTCGAGCTTACCAACCTAATGTTGTATCAGTCGGTGGACTATCAGCGACTAGACCAAAACCACTTCCTAAAGTAAGTCAGTTCACATACACTAATCACTATTAAAGTGTTGGACACATAAAACAAGTGTAACAATCATCCCTGATATCAAGACATTACCATAATGTTTCACTGTGCATTATATTTGTACTGAAGAACTCTGATTCTTGAAACAGATTCATCAGGATCGTTCATAGTTCAATAAGTAATAGTTATTCCACGAGTGGCCTTCAGGCCACGAGTGGAATAAGTTACTTGTACCAAGGCAGAGTGATACATGGAAAAAGAGACCACTGTCTGGCCAACATACACCTGTTATTTATTACACTAAATGCTGTATGTTGACAATCTATGTTTACAAACATGCTGAGGTCATGGTTGTGTCCTAAAAGTACTAGTATACACCCACATGGAACCCTTGTAAAAAGACCATTCTCTGGGCACACCTGGAATATGAGGATGGTACATGAGTAGTCTACCATGTCACATGTTATGTCTGGAGTAGGACCACTCTTTGGGTGGGTCTGTTTATTTTTGAAGTTTATCCTAGAGGGTGGGACAAGTAATCTCCCATGTGACTCGTTATGTCTGGAGTGGTACATGGGAGTGGTACATGGGTTTTGACTCCACTCTAGACAGAGTGGTACTAGGCAGTAAAATTACCAGGTATGGTACAAAGTAGAAAAGGTTCTTTTTCAGATCCAGTTATTCTGGTACTTACTCAGAAATATTTCAATTCCTAACAGGAATCTTGATCACTCTGTTGTGGTGTTTCTAGATGTTTGATGAAACGGCAACACTGTTTGGTCTTGATGACATTTCCAAACTTCCTGGTTGCCGTTTATTGATGAGTTGATCGTAGATCTTGTCCAGTTTGTAAGCCCACAACAAGGATCCTACACCTAAGTATAAAAAGCAGTTGGTGACTATAGTCAGCCGACTCGAGAAAGAGGGTAAGATAAATAGTGCGGACAAAAAGTATCTGTATCCAACTGCTGAGATTGTCCCTCAGATTTACGGCAGCCCCAAAATCCACAAGAAGGATACGCCACTTCGTCCCATAATCGACTATACTGGCTCGATCGGGTACAATCCCGATCTTTGGCGTAGGCACTTCTGGTCACCATGTGCTTAACTCAAAGCAGTTAGCAGAATTAGCGGTTAGCGGAATTAACCATCAAGGAAGACGAATGCCTCATTTCACATGACGTGGTATCCCTTTTCACCAACACTCCGATTGAGATCACTTTAGACATTATTCATCGGAAGTTGGAGCAAGATCCTGATCTCAAAAAGAGGACACTTCTCAATGTTGATGATCTCATGGAACTAGTCAAGTTCATCTTAGCCACAACATACTTCACTTCGAAGGGCAGCATATACCAACAGAAGAAAGGCATGGCGATGGGCAGTCCTCTGAGTCCGATGCAGCTGTAGATCTCTTTATGGAATGGTTGGAAGAGGAAGCTATTGAAACAGCACCGCTCAACTGTAAGTCGACGCTCTAGAAGAGAGTAGACGACGTACTATAGATCATCAAGCGTGGAGAAGTGGATAACCTAACAGAACATCTCAACCAAGTGGATCCGACAGGAAGTATCAAGTTCACGTACGAGGAGGAATCGGAAGGCTGCATGCCAAAACATATTGGTGAAACTGGTCGTTTGTTCGGTACAACACTTTCAGAACACAAAACAGGAACTGAGAAAGTGAGGGCTCAAAGACAAGTCTCAACATAAGAAATTCATAAATCAGAAGTAGCAGAACATAAATAGAAAAAAATAGATAGAAATCACGTAATTGTGTGGGAGGAGGCACAGATCATTGACCAAGAAGCAGACAAACAACACGCTGGTTGAAGGAGGCAATCTGGATAAGAAGTAGGGGGCATAACACCATGAACAAACTGGACAAGATCTACGATCAACTCATCAATAAACGGCAACCAGTAATTTTGGAATCGTCATCAAGACCAAACAGTGTTGCCGTTTCATCAAACATCTAAAAACACGACAACAGAGTGATCAAGATTCCTGATAGGAATTGAAATATTTCTGAGTAAGTACCAGAATAACTGGATCAGAAAAAGAACCTTAATCTTGGGGATAATTTTATTCAGTGGGTCAAAACTTTTTACAATTGCCGGAAAAGTTATGTTATCAATAATGGTTTTCTCAGCAATCCTATTGACATGTCTCGTGGAATTTTTCAAGGCTGTCCTATTTCACCCTTTTTGTTCCTTTTTGCCATTGAAATTTTGGCTATCGCAGTTCGCAGTAATGAAAAATAAAAGGTCTTAAAGTGGGTAACATAGAAAAGAAAATTAATTTGCTGGCTGATGATACCACATGTTTCTTACAGGGGATTTAGAATCTTTCCAATTTCTCTTCAACATCCTTGATAAATTTGCTTCCTTTTCAGGTTGCAAAATCAATATGTCAAAATCTGAGGCCATTCATATTGGCAGCTTAAAAGGTTCTGATTTCCATCCCTTTGAAGATATTGGGCTGAAGTGGAAGACAAACACCTTTAAAACCTTAGGTGTTAATTTTTCTCTTAATACACGTGCTCTTTTTGAGCTCAACTTTACCCCTAAACTTCATCAAATTGAGCAAACACTCAATTGCTGGAGGAGTAGATATTTATCTCTCTTGGGCAAAGTTACAGTTGTTAAATCCCTGTTGTTACCCCAGCTCTTGTATCTCTTTTCTGTTCTTTGTATAAACATTCCAAAAAGTTTTTTCAAGAAACTGAATAGTATGTTTTATAAATTCATTTGGAATGGAGGGAATGACAGAGTTAAGAGGGATGTCATGTGTAATGATTATGATAATGGTGGTCTTCGGATGATTGACCTTCTTGTGTTCTCACAGGCTCAAAAATTTGTGTGGGTTAAGCAGCTGCTTGATCCTAATTATTCTAGTTTTTGGAAATCCCTTGAACTTTCTGTTTTATCTTCTTTTTATCCAGATTATACTGTCTTGTTGAAGACGGATGCTCCAGATTGTGTTTTAAATACCCTGTCAAATTGTCAGCTAATTGAGACTATCAAATTATGGTATTTATACAAATGCAAGATGAAGGAAAAATTAAACTGGTCTGATTTCCATCTCCAGGACCCAATTTGGTGGAATAAAGATGTTCGGTTAAAAACAAAAAGTTTTTTCTTTTACCCTACTTGGGATGAAAAAGGATCCATTGCATTTCAGATCTTTATATGGGTCACAATTTAGTTAAAACCTTTGAAGATTTGGTTTTAGAATTTGATATTTCCATTAAAGACAGGAGAAAATACAATTATTTAATGAATGGGATTTATTTGGATTGGTTCCAGAACCCTAAGAACATTCAAGAAAACATTTTTTATACTATTTCTGCTTCGCTTTTAGATGCAGAGAAGGTTTCAAAACATGCCTACTCAACTCTTAGGAACCAGGCCACTGTTGAAGCTGAAAACAAATGGGTTGATTGTCTCGATGTGTTTGATGAAATTGAATGGAACTGTGTGCATAGTAGCAATTTTAAATGTACTATTGAAACCCAGTTACGATCTTTTTATTTTAAAGTTTTTCATAGGGCAATTTGTACAAATAATTTTCTTCACAGAATTGGTAGGGTGGATTCACCCAGTTGTTACTTTTGTAATGAATTGCCCGAAACAATTTTGCATTTATTTTGTGAATGCAAGAATGTGTCTCCCATGTGGGATGAACTATGTTTTTATATCAACAGTGTCACTGGGGATTCTTTTACATTTTCCAAATTTGATAAAATGTTTGGTATCAGGGATACCTCAGAACATGACCTATGTATTAATTTCCTTTTTCTGTGCCTTAAATTTTACATTCATAAGTGCAGATTTAAACAGACTAACCTTAGTTTCAATGCTTTTCTGAATATGGTCAAATTGAAGCAGAAAATTGAGTATAAAATTGCTGAAAGTAAAGGTAAACTGCGGCTCCATTTCAAAAAATGGACCATTGATCTTGAAGCATCTTAAATTGTTGTCCTTTTCTTCAATTATTTTCAAACTGATTAGGGCAGGATCAAGATGGGTGTAACCAAGTAATGTGTGCACTTGTTTGACACAAGACTGGTGCTTGTGTTTTGTTTGTAAGAGTGAACGTTCTCTTTGTCCATCGTCTTTGTCTCTTTTGTGATTGTCCTTTGTACCTGTTCTTAAAAATTTTGACTATAATATTATGATTTAATTAATGATCGTTGGGAACTGGTGGCCCATTATGTATGTTTTTTCTCCCTCCACCAGTTCCAAGAACAGGGAATAAAAAAAAGAACCTTTTCTACTCTATCCATTCTGATTATTAAATTCATATTTCCAGCACTATTTCCTTTCCGACTTGACATTGTATGGGATATTTCTTCACGAAGTGCCAAGACTAGTCTGAAAGGGGTCTGCAGAAACCTCACGTGCTAAATATTTATTGGGGTGTGTCGACAGATGGTGTCAAATTATTTTTTGATGGAAAATGTGCTTTCCCTGATTTTACATTATGCATGTGCTCATAATATAATGAATTAGCCTAACATGGCGGATTTAAGGAGACTGAATTTGAGTTTCTTGGCGATAAAATTCCTGAATTTGGACAACATTATACTGATATTATCACATTTATTGAGGTTTAAGGTGATATTTACTGAAACTGAACCCAAATCCCCGCCTAAATCAATACGTGTTCGTCAGAACTGAAGAGGAAGACATATAACAACAAGTTGAGGAAAGAATTGAATACCTGAGTGGAAGAAGGAACCAACTTCAGAAGTACCTCCTTGGAAACCAACTGATATCAGATAGACAGTTTGGATTTAGGCCACACCACAGCTGACATCCTAACCATTCCCGGGAACCATTCTGATCGAAGGCAACGATGTGCGTATGATTATCCTGGATATCAAAGAAGCATTTGACAAGATCTGGCATAATGGCCTTTGCTCGAAAGTCATGGCAAAAGGAGTATCCGACAAGCTGTTCACCTTGATTAGGAGCTACCTGACAGATCATTCCATCAAAGTTGTCTTATCTGGCCAGTCATCAAGTACTTCCGCCATCAATGCATCAGTTCCCTAGGGTTCAATATTGGTCCCACTGATGACCTAGGTGATGAGTGTGAAAACCAACTCTACATCTAAGTTATTTAATCGATTGACATTCTATTTCCAGTAATGTTTAAGTTCTAACGAATGTTTCATGACGAAAAATCGATAATATGTTACATATAATATCTAGCAGAAATATATTATCGATTTTACGTCATCAAACATTCGTTAGAACTTAAATATTACTGGAAATAGAATGACAATAGATTAAATAACGTATATATGTTACATACAATATTTTAAGTACAATAAAAAGTCTGAATACTGCTTAACAGTCATCAAAGTCATGGTTGAGCGGAGATAAATAACATTTACGGTCCCTCGTAAATATAAATTTTAAATCATTTATTTATTTATTTATAACATTCGGCCGAAGCCAGGCCAGAGGATGATTTAAGCACTTCCCAGCAAGTCTTGCGGTTAGCACAGCTGTGTGAGTGAACATGACACCACTGCCCGCCCACTGCATACACACGTGCATGGTGAAATTTGAATTTTGACAGATATATTTACAATAAAAACACCTTCTAAAGGTTGGTCGATTTCACATTTTATGTTATCTACAGTAGGTGTGAATTATCCTTCATGCATACATCACTTTAGATCTGAAATCGACCAAGTAATAATGACACACGGGCAATTCTAAAACAACATCTTTTGCACAGAGTTCAATGGGATTTGAAAAGTAAAGTGGCAGTTGAAACTCTAGTGATAACACTTTTACAGTGCATGATGGGGCTTCCTTAAATCATCCTCTGAAGCCAGGCTAAGCCCAATAGTGCTCAGAGGCTATCAAATTCAAGGGATGCCATCCGGATATGATGGGGCAGGGATATGGGAAGAGGTCCGATTTTAGATGCAGGAGGAAAAACGGAGCACCCGGAGAAAAACCTGCGAGGACGTGCATGGATTGGCAACCAAACTCACATGTGGCATAAGCTGGGAATTGAACCCGGCCACAGCGGTGTTTAAGCCAGGGCTAAGCCCAATAGTGCTCAGAGGCTATTAAATTCAAGGGATGCCATCCGGATATGATGGGACAGGGATATGGGAAGAGGTCCGATTGAGATGCAGGAGGAAACCCGGAGCACCCGGAGAAAAACCTGCGAGGACGAGCATGGATTGGCAACCAAACTCACATGTGGCACAGCGAGGAATTGAACCCCGGCCACAGCGGTGAGAAGCGAGTGGGAAGACCACTACACTAACCAGCCCTCATGGCAATCGCGCTATTTTTTATAATATGTCTGTTATAGATTAATATTGAAATCGTTTGTTTGTTATTTTGATTATCTCGATCTTCAGGATCTAGAAGATTTTATGCAGAGCTCTGGAGATGCTGGTGTTATTATCTTTTCAATGGGTTCTTATATCAATACAATGGAGACAGAGATGGCAGATATGTTTGCTGAAGCATTTGCCAAATTACCCCAGAAAGTCATCTGGAAATCAGCTGGCCAACCGCCAAGCTTCACACCGCTGAATGTGAAGATGTCAAAATGGCTGCCTCAAAATGACATACTTGGTAAGAAAAGGTTGCGGGTGTAAACTTCTACTATGGTCCGGCTGCCAAACTCAATTTTGTCACAGAAGATTGTTTGGTGTCCATAGTTTTGTTTTTGATGGATATTGCTTCTCAAGACCACCAACTTCAAAAATAAGTTTACTGGACCTCTGTCAGCATTGAGCATTTTGAGATATGGTGGGTCAAAGTTCACACAGAGGTCAAAATTCAAATTGCTCAAATGCTATTGAAAAGTATTATTCCTCTTGTCATGGCGATCCAGAAAAGGTATACTTTTACCTATCTGTGAGATACCCTTCTGGAGTTATAAGCAACTGGCAGCCGGACTACTAGCTTACAAAGTCATCCCTCGTGGTGGAAATGACGTGCAACTGTAATGAGAATTCCACGCTACAGCTACACCGATTAGATGTACTGACCTCACAAAACAGTACAATTGTCAATCTATAATAAGATATGACTCCTATTTTTGAAGTGTTAATGGTGTCTATTACTAGAAGTGACGGCTTCATAAAATTAAAAAGTGACTCAAAACAGCGCAAGGGTCAAGTTAAGGTCAACACAGGGGTCAAATTTATAAACTTGGTCAGTTTCCATGAAAACGACCATTTACACCCATTTTGTGTCAATTTTACTGGGAAGTTTGCTCTGCTGGAGAAATTTGCATAAGAGAATAAATGGCCATTGCCACTATGGAACTGCCTCTCGATGAATTCCCTTTTAGCTTAAAATTAAATAGGTCCAAGCTTTGTATATCACATGATAATATAAAGTATATGTAATACTGGCCAAAATCGCTAAAAACATGAATTTTCTGTCACAGAAAAATGTTGTAATTGACTTTTTTTATCCAAACATCAATCTTAATAAATCGATACACTTTCTATGATGCTTAAGTCATATTTCTGTTAAAAAGAGAACTTTTGGCGGCACGGCCTCTATAGATGAGTTGACCTATGATGTCACATGTTAACATTCAGACCGCCCTCTGTTGTTTCAAGCCAGGCAAAATAACACAGGAGTGTCTATGACAGACCACATAAATCTCTTTAAAACTCAACTTTTAAAAACCTTTGAAGTTTTGTGTGATATTATGTATATAGCTTGATGCATTTATAAACAAGTTTGATAACATTTTTAGTATTATTTGCTTTGAAACCAAAGTTAATGAATAAAAATCAACTTCTTCCATGTAAACTATAGTATTTTTTGCCTGACAGTTTTGATCACACACCAACAGAGGGCGTATCAAATGTAAACACATGTCAACTCATCTATACTGCATTGAAATGTATTTTTCCCTATTAGGGCCTATAAATCAGTAAATGCATTTTGTGAGTTCGAGTTCGAGTTGGTGTTGGAGTTACATTTTAGAGTTTGATTTAGAGTTAGAGTAACAAGTTGGAGTTAGAGTTGCAATTTAGAGTTCGATGGTACCCTTGGCAAATTGACACAATGTGCGCTTATTGGAATGAATACGGTAACTCTAAATCCAACTCTAAAATGCAACTCGAACTCTAAAATCGAACTATAACTCTAAATCGAACTCTAACTCTAAATCGAACTCTAAAATGTAACTCTAACTCTAAAGTGCATATATATCTAACTCTAAATCGAACTCTAAAATGCAACTCTAACTCTAAATCGAACTCTAAAATGCATCTCTAACTCTAAATCAAACTCTAAAATCTAACTCGAACTCGAACTCATAAAAAGTACACATTCATTATACATGCACAGGTCATCCAAAAACCCGGGCAATGATCTATCACTGTGGGAACAACGGTGTTTTTGAAGCCATATATCATGCTGTTCCTGTCATATGCATACCTGTCTTTGCCGACCAATGGGATGACGCTAAAAGACTTGAAGTAAAAGGAGTTGGTTTACAGTTGGATCTGTTTACATTAACCAGTGACAAGGTAGTGGAAGCTGTGGAAACCATTGTTACTGGCAAAAGGTTAGTTAATTTACGTTATTGGTGTCCACGAAAAGAAACGATCTAACATGTATGATGTAAGTTTACACATCTTAAACTTACTCCCTCCCTATTCCAGAAAAAAAGTTTTGCCGAATGAAACATAGCTAAATCTCAATCCTTTACGTAGTCACTGTTATGTTAACAAGCAGACCTCACCTATCTGCTACTGTAAAAGGTTTGGCTGTTCACTGAAGACAGCCTCTTGTCAATAGAGAAGCAAGCCTCACCTATCTGCTAATGTAAAAAGTTTGGTGGCTCTGAAAAGAGCCGTTCACTGCAGACTGCCCTTTTTCAACAGAGCACAAGCAGACCACACCTATTTGCTAATGAAAAAGGTTTGGCAGCTCTGAAAAGAGCCGTTCACTGAAAACAAGCAGACCTTGCCTATCTGATTACAACATGACATATGATGACTAAAGGTGAAGTGAAGATATTGATCAGTGTGAGTAGGTTTTCGGTATAAACTCAAGTTAGTGTCAGAATACCAAACTTTAACATTATTAGCAGATAGACCAGAGGCACCACACCTTCTATATGTTAACAGATAGACCAGGTCTGCTTGTTCTCTCTTGGCAAGGGACAGTCTTCAGTGAACGGCTCTTTTCAGAGAGCAGGGTGTGGCCTACATGTCTCATTTTAGGTACTTTGTCTTGAAGAAGTCAGAGCTATTCTTGACATAAACTTGACCATTCTAATTATCTGACGGCGATGATGATAATAATGATGATTATGATGTTGTTGATGATGATGATAATGATGATGATGATGATGAAGATGATGATGATGATGACGACTACTGCATCAACGATAAGCAGGCTGAAACTTCCATAAATCGACATAAATTAATTTTTGTTGGTATTTTTTTCTCCAGTTACCAAACCAACATGCCTCGCATATCAGCCATCTTTCATGACGAGCCTCTACCTGCCCCGCAACGCGTTGTTTACTGGATGGAGAAAGTCGTCCGACACAGAGGAATGTCACATTTACGTACAGCGGCATTCGATCTCAATACTATTCAATACAATTTACTGGATGTGATAGCTTTTATAGCACTAATTGCGATCATCGTAACTTCCTTAGCAATCTATATCAGCATTTTATTTTGTAGGTGTTTATGCGGTTGCTGCAAGGGACGTAGGAAACAAAAAGAGGAGTAAACCTTAATGTCAAAGTCATCGTTGCCCAATCTTTTCTTTACAAATCTCATCAAAACAAATTGAGGTATTGTTCTCAATGCTCATATTATATTTGACGAATTCATTACGATTTCTGCATGTCTAAAATCACCCAGGCTGACTGTCCAAGTAAGATATTAATCCAACTATTAAAAACTAGAACATACACAAACAACTCAATATACAGCATGGAAATATTTGGATAAAAATGTGAAACAAAGAGATAAGAGGTATATGAAGATACAGTTGTTTTCAGTGATCTAAGATCATCACATCAGCTGGATGTCTTTAGGTTCAATACAATCAGCGCCTTGGAGATTCTTCTGTGTAACTTCATGCCGACGTGCAATGATAACAATTCATGCATACTGCATTTTTAGGATCTTTGCTAAAATAAGCCAATGTAGAGATAAGAAACATTACATCCATTACATCTGGGAGTCTCCAAATAGTTGCTGGAAGTGTAGGACAAATCATACCCTGTTTTTTTAGCAGCGTTACATTCAACTTCATTGATGAGGTCCCATGCTGCCATATACTGGTATTAGCCTGGCAGTTGATGTTACATTTCTCCACAACTTCTTGGACCTTTTCATCACCAATTTTCAGATGATTCTTTCCTCGCTTGGGTCTGACCTTTTGGAATCAGAATTTTGTTCACTGTTTCTGTTGATGGTTTTGTGATTTGGAAACTTGGCAGTATTCACGAGGACCCTCCCTTTTAAGGGAGTTTTCATAATTCAGTGTAATTTGCAGCTTGGAATTGGATCATAAATTTCAATTCAGGAACCGCAAGATCCAATTTCCAAATAATGTGTTGCTGTTGCAGAAAATAGGAAGTTGTTTGGTCCAAAATGTAAAAACGGTTTTATGTAATTTTTAAAGAACAGTACCATTTTCTGGAAAACATTTCCAAGTTAATTAAACACATGATAGACAAGTACAGTCTACTAAACACACAAAAAGTATCCATAAGTAATAATTATTGTTCACTTACTGGATACTTCCGACCCACAGCCTCATTCACCTATTTGCTGGAAAAAAGTTCTTTTATACCGTTAGAAACCAGAGGATGTTTAAAGACATTCCCACAACCCAATGGGGTTTCTGACCTTGTATGTCTGGCTTTTGTACACATGTGGTACAGTTGATCATACCTTGCATTGGGATTGTGTGCAAATATCTGGTGTTTTCATCCTATTCGCTACTTGCACGGTTCCGCCATTATGCACTATATGCGGGAGAGCCTCGAACTGGCAGCATACATGAATGGGAATTGAACTAGTCATAACGTTCTGTGTAAGGTTACATAATTCTTCCTTTCATGTATGCTGCCAGTTCGAGGCTCTCCCGCACATAGTGCATAATGGCGGAACCTGCAAGTAAGCTTAATTATTTAACATTCAAAACATCGAGACTTATGAATAAAATTAATGCAGTGGGACAATATGAAGGTTTCCTGTAAGAAAATCAAATATCAGTCATAAGTCTCAACTATTAGCTCATTGGCTGCAGTTTTAAAATTACCATTTTGTGTGTGTGGCAATGGGAACTTTGCCTTTAATATTAGGTTATCTTGATCAAATTTCCCAATCATAGTGCATTGTAGGAATGCCTTTAAGCCTCCTCTGGTTAGAAACCTAGGACTACATGTTTGTGTGTGAAACCTTTGCAGATTCGGGCGTTTGACAAAATATCTAAATCTAATTTGTATTTTTTTATCTGTCAACAGACAGAAATTACAACAGGGCATGGTAACAAATGAAATCAAATTCTATATCTGAATCAACTGAAATTTTGGAGATCTATTGAACCATATCTAAATACCTTGATTAAGACATTTCAGTGTTCAATGGATATATACCGATTTGTCAAATAAACGCCTCGGGCGTTACATTTTTCCCAAGGGGGGGGGGGCGTTTATTCAAGGTCAATTTTAGAACGATAAATCCTGTTAAAATCATTAGGTAAACTAAAAACACACGCTAAAATGACGAACTATGAACTAGAAACACTGATTTCTGGCTCACTTCCGGGTTTCTGATCCAGATTTTCGCCAATTATTGACGCTTATTATGGACCATGTAAAGCAACTTGGTAAGCTTACTACACAAGATAGCATGGAAATATCGGCATTTTTGAAACATCTTGGTTGAAAAAAGTGGTGGGGGCGTTTATTTGAGGGGGGGGCGACTATTTGACGAAATACGGTAGATTTGGTCTGCCAATTTTGATACCTTACTTGTCACAATGAGACTTAATCCATTTAAATAAAATATTTTAAAAATGATATTACCATTGTTTTTCTTCAATTAAGCTACTTGCAGTTCCGCCATTATACTATATGTGGGAGAGCCTCGAACTGGCAGCATACATGAATGGGAATTGAACTAGTCATAACGTTCTGTGTAAGGTTACATAATTCTTCCTTTCATGTATGCTGCCAGTTCGAGGCTCTCCCCGCACATAGTGCATAATGGCGGAACCGTGCAAGTAGCGAATAGGCCAACGATGAATACAGAGCAAGCCTCTTAACCCCATAAGAACTACCTGCCTATTGGTCAAAAAGAAGTTTTCATTATCAATTGGACCAATCAGTAACATTATTACAATAATTTCACCACACACAAAAATTGGGATGAATTATTTGCAAAACTCCATTCTGATTGGTGATTAAAATGAAGATATCATGTAATTGACCAATCAGATGCAATGTTAGATCGGCAGGTGGTGCTCACAGGGTTAAAGACCTTTTCAGGGATTTATTTAGGTCTAATACTCGGTGAAAAAGATGTCAAATTTACACACACACAAAATAATCAGACCACATCAACAATTCAGAATTTGCAGTTTTTGTATCCTATATTAGGCTTTAATATATACAGCAAATACACCTATAGGTGTATGAAGCACTCGTCTCAAAACATGTTATGATCTAATTTGAGGTACTTGATAGATTGCAATTGGCTAATCCAGTTGAAATCCAACCCCTATGGAAGACATGACCTTAATCTCAAACACAGGGGGTGTAGATTTCAAATGCAGTCACCCATTCAGGTAACCCCATTTGAAATCCACACTCCCTGTATGGAAGATGAAGGTCACATCTTCCATAGGGGTGAAGTATTACAAGTGGAATAGCCCAAGAAAATAATAAAAATTACACCACTTAAAATGCAAATATCAAAATATTGTCCTTTTTAAACATTACTTACATGTACTATATTTTTAATAACATACATCTACTTTTTGTAAGCACTCCTACTATATCTTCAACTTTTTAAAATTGCTATCTTGATATTGTTCTGCAACTTGTGCATGCGAGTCTTCAAATCATTTTGAATTTTAAATATTAACAGATTTGAATCTTGAGTTGTATAGTTTATTAAAAAGTTCTTTAAAATATCATAAAGAGTGCTTTAATTTGTTGTAAATAGGTATATTTTAACTCGTAACTTTCTCTTTTTTTCACTATATACATATACATTACGGGTTACCGAAGGTTAAAGTGATTTAGAGGGCTAGTGACATAATTTAGGCCATGCAGCCAAATTTGTTTGCTCTTGGATCTACTGTCTGTGCTGCTTCAACAATACTTGTTATATTAATGAACTATCAACTAAATAGTCACAATTAACAGCAGAATGTCATTGCATTAAATGTTGTATACTTCAAACTAGTACGGACAGTTGATCAAAAGATACAAAAAATTGGCTGCATGGTCGTACCTTAAATGGTATCAATTAAGTTGTCAGTACATGGAGTCTATGGTAAATGCAATGGAGATGCTGAAACATGATCTAAATCAAACAATTTTGATAAAATTGGAACCATACGAATGGTACAAAAGTTCACTGCTGAATACACTTCATACATGTATGATCATCACCACATCTGCAAGGTGTTGTTTCAGCTTATTACTGTCAAGAGCTTGGGTTTCAAGATTATTTAAGTTACTCTACAATTGTATGTTTCATTTTATGATAAAACAGCACAATGTTGGGTATTTGTGACTTCCAATATAGCCAGACGCCAGAGGCCAATTCAAATTATCAGTTTTAAAATCACAATGTTGAGTCAACTTGGAATTAAATATGACCACTTGATAAACAGGGTAACCATGATGCCAATGACTTGTGCAAAGTGGATGAAAAAAGTGACAACACCATGAACAGCAGGGAAAAGGGTATTGATTTCAGCCTGGTTCCCATACTCTTTTATGGGACTAAAGTGAAACTAAATAACAGTAAAATTGAACTTGGATATGGCATGAAAATCTCAACTTTGACCGCATTCAAGGGTGTCATATTTGCTTTACATAGTTATCTTGATCACATTTGGATTCAGCAAATAGGTAATTTGTTCTCCTGTTTTAGAGCAAGTTTCAGCATCCCTTGCAAAAGCAATGGGATCCCAACAAAGATCCAAGAACCTGCAGAGCTTTGCAATCACATTGGTAACTGACAACCTTTTCTCCACGGATACAAATAAAATTGATATCTGGCGGGGGGATATTAATCTGCTGCTTGGAAAGTAGTACATACAATATTGATGTACACTACTTTACACTCGCTGAAAGCTGTTAGTTACTACAAATGGAATTCACAGTCAAAGAAGTGTACAATTGTATGATACAAATACTTGAGGAAAAAATAAGCAAAGTCTATGCTCTATTTCCCACCGATTACCATGAAATTCGCTGTCGTAGTGCATGTTAGTAACCATTGGTTACTGCTCCAAGCCTGGGGTCATACACCTGTTCCGAATTTTGATATGCCATAGGCTTTGTGTTGTGATCATTTCGATCAGTGGTTCATAACAAAGAAAGCGTGATCCAGTTGACCTGGCAACGGTCATATTCTAACGTGCACTACGACAACGAATAATGAAGCAGTGTGTTTCTTAAGTGAAGTTGCTACCACTTCACACAAGATCAAATAGGGCCCAGTTCAAATCCTGCTATTTTTCCCTTGCAAATACTTCTACTTGATGACAACGCATGATTATATAAAACCAGTTGGCGTCACTTTATACGTTAACAGTAAAACAAGCACACAGTCCATTTCCTGCATCTCACTAACTGTGAACACCGTGTCAAGAATTTGTTAATTTATACAATTAAAAACAAAGCAAAGAAGAAAACGCAAAACGGATAAAAAGAAGATAAGACTATAACAAGGTTAGTAATAAACAAGGACTACTAAGAAATAGTCAACAACAACAACAACAATCACAGTACCTCGACAAACAGATCATAACACATTTTGTCACGTTTCATTAAGAGCTGCTACAGTATTTCCTAACAATAATACAATATACCAGTACCTGATGAAAATTACAATCTTTTTTTAAATTCAGCATTTACTATTCATTGCTTGGACATAATATACAAGATGGGTCCATCATGCTGGTATGTGAAATTCACCCTACTTGCTCAAATCATGGAAACTGAAAGCTATTTAATAACAATTTTTAAATGAGAGTTAGTTTCAGTTGAAATATCAGAATATGTAACTGTCGATAAAGAAGGTGATTGTGGGGAGGATGGATGTGTATCATGAAAGTTTAACCCGTGGGCACTAATGTCTTTCTTACAATGCCTCCAATTGGTTAATTACATAATATAGTAATCTGAGTAACCAATCAAAATAGATTTCTCATTTTTAAGCTTAATCCCCTGCAGCCCTATTGACTATTCTTACCATATCTCTGATTGGCTCAATACATGATATAGGGCTCTGTGTAACCAATCACAGGAGTTGTTGGCGGCTGATAATTTAGCCGGTAGTGCACATGGGTTTATGCATTTCATTGTCACTTATATTCTTGCATTCTCCTCAAAATAGAGTAAAATAACGAAAACAACTTACATGCCAACGGTAAACATTTTCACCCAAAAATTTGTTATGTTTTTTGAAAACAGCTGGAAAATGCACCGCCAAATTGAGCAATTTTTGGTGTTTTTAGGCAGAAATTTTAGAAATATTCAGTTGACCAAACACCCTAGTTCTGAGAGTTTGAGGACAACTAAGCATTTTGCACCTAATACAATTTCCTATGAACAACACCTTTAATATTCCAAAAATGTTCTGTGAAAATACAAATATAGGTGAAAAAATGGAACTTGAAATTACCATTAATATCACTTATTTCACCTGCTTCAACATTAACGACCTAGGGTTCCCGAGAACAACACTGACTTCCCGGGAAGCTTGTTAGCTCACTATATATATATACAATTTTGAATATGCTATCAAAATAACTTGTACAGTTTCCATGATTTGTAGCCCAAAATGTGTATCCCCCATCTCACTAACATGTAACATTTCTCCTCCGATGTGATTACTTCAATACAACCACAAGAGGCCAAAGTTCTTTATAACATAACATTTTGTACAAAGTGAACATTAAGTCCAGAGAGATGAGGTTACACATTTTAAGTAAGAGTGATCAGCATGATAGAAGGAAAAAATAAAGGGAAAATTTTTAAAAAGAAAAAAAAAAATACAAGAAAACACTTGTTACTGGTTATAAAAATAAGATAAATACACTTTTTTTTTTTTTTTTTACCATTAGAAAACTGTTACTTGTAAACTGCAAATTCACAATAGTAAAAGAAATTGTGGGTTTAATTAAAATCAAAACCAGACTGACTCACCAGTAACAAATATTTAGTTATTACATTTACCCATCTGAATTAGTTGGTATTCACATTTTATATCCATTCCACTAGGGCAAATAGTTTTATTTCAGAGGCTTAAGTTAAATTCTTTTCATAAAGTTACATTCTCGTTTCAAATATTACAATAACAAATCCTTCTTTTCAAATTCTTAAAAACCACAAAAATTCATCACTAAAAATGTTCACAGGTGACTTCATATACATAGACGGCATCTTAGAAAAGCACAATTGAGAGCTTGAAACGACAAGCTGCTTCCAGGAGTGACGCTCAAATGCTATGTTTACTCAACTCTGTGCCTTACCACATGATAACTATCAGAAAAATAATATAGATTCAAAGGCTATCATCTGGAAGCTTTGTCAGATGCCAGCTCACACAGACATTAACCTGAAGGTCCTGGGTTCAAACCCTGTATGGTCAGCATCAATGCAATCCTCTATCTCCAGGCTACTTTGGGGCTTCCATCTTCCTTCCTTGACACCGTGATATTCTATGCCCTGATACCGCAACACAAGGTTTGCAATAAGTTATAAGCCTGAACAGAGGAGGTGGTCTGCGCCACAACTTGGCGGGGGCCTATAGTTCTGCAATCCAAAAGATCCCTTGACGTCTCAGTTCTGTGACCTTGTCACGGGTCACTAACGTCTTGAGGAAGCATCCAGGATAGGATGTGAAATGTCGCCAGTCACAAATAGTAAGTCCAGTTGACTAGATTTTAATTATCAATTTTGGATAAGTTATAAGCCCCTTAACCCTTTCAGCATCACTGAATTCATCACAAATTTGCACTGAATTCAAATACATACAAAAAATGTGCTAGAAATCCATGCAAGCAAATCTACAATAATTGAGCATACATGACTGAACAGTTTTGCATTACCACATGGTATCTCATACCCATCTTTGTACATGAAGTCATCCGTAAACATTTAAGTGCCTTAAATACTTTGTTCAATTTAACTTTTCTCAGGAATATTTCCCCAGAAAACCACTTTTTAATTGTTACCATCAACTCGTGCAAAAAATTCTATAATATTTTTATCATTTTTTTTCTTCTAAAGGTATGAAACAAAATTTGTTCAAAAAATATATCATTAGCCCACATGTGGGCCGTACATTCTCATTATTATAATGCGCATATCTACATAAAAACATGATGCTTTTGTTTCAAATATCTGGTAACATTCAACAACATGTACCATAATTTTAATTTTGCTTATATTTTTATGGCCTCAATCCTTCAATACAATTCCTCTTCCAAAGCGGCAGTGTGCTCATAAAACGATGTGAACAAAAAAGAAAAATTCAATAAATTCTGAACAATTATTAATTTCATATTTTGGAAATCATTAGGGTGTTCCATCATGCTTTTGGAAAATACACAACCAGTCTACCTCACTGTGAGGTACACAAAATAACCTTTTAGTGCCTATAGGGTACCTCTTCATTGGATAAAACAAGTTCCACCATGCTTTTGGAAAATACACAACCATTCTACCTCACTGTGAGGTACACAAATAACCTCTAGGTGCCTATAGGGTACCTCTTGAGTGTACATCACATGTCTTTAGAGAGTCCATGAAGTACATCTGAACAATCCAATCATGCACATCTGAAATACACATCAAGTTTTACAGAGTACCTCTGATGTACCGCAAGAGTATCCAAACTGTACCGTTGGGTTCCCCATTATACACTTCTACTTACTGTGGTCCATTACCTCTCATGTGAATGGAGGCTACCAGTGGACTGGGTAGATAATTAGTCACCAACTAGATACTATTACATACTACATGGATATAATGTCACACGACAATTTGGGGTACCGCATGAAGGAAGAACCTGGTTGTGTTCAGAGTAAGAAAAAGGCTTCATTGGATGAAACAAGATCCAAATTCTATCAATAGATTCAAATACAATCCAAAAATTCAAAGGCTCAGCAATGATTGCATCTAGACAGATCAGTGGCACAAAGACATATCTCCCCTAGCTACACATTTAACTCCCAAGTTTTGTCATATGGAGTTATTTGTGTCAAAGAGGTCTACACAAATGCAGAGTGGCTTATGGATGTCTTTGTGCCACTGAGCCCTGTACTTCATTCATCTAGGTGTAATCATTCACAAGATAGCTGAGGGAGATTTGTCTTCTTGCCACTAAGGCTACGCCATGTAATTCATACTATAGATCATATCCAAACAAGTGATATCAAGTCAAAAATCTCACTCGGTTTGGGTTTTTTTCCAAGAAAATAAAATGACACAATTCCTCTTCCAAAGTACTGCCTTGAAGTAACTGATTCAATTTCCTTCTCCCATAAAATACTAGAATACCTTTCATTGCGAATTCCTTGCATTCCTAGTAATGAGTATTTCTAATATTATCACAAGTGTTTCTAGTATTATTGTGTGACAAACTGAATCTACTTGTATACTCACGGCAGAGACAATACTTTGTCATTTTAAGCTAATTTCAACAATGCCCATTTGTTTAGAAGAGCTTACTTTTCTCACAAGTAAATTATGTTTTCACTTAGAAAGATTTTAACTCTCAGGTCTCAATATTCGTTGGCATTTATCAAAACAATTGCCTTATTGGATGAAGATAGAACACACACTGTGATTTCTGGGGAAAATTGACCAGTAAGAATAAGCAATTTGACGATTTTCTGTTTGCAGTAAATTGTTAATGGGAAAGTCTATAATTGTAACTTGTGAATTTCTTGACAAAATGTATGACTGTCTTTTCTCATTTCATCTGGATACATCCATAAGTAAAGAATGGGACTTCTTTTTGTGGGAAAATCATTGTATGATTACATAGTATAAAAATGAGTTCAATACACAAATTTATTTTTCCATCATCATTGTTCACTTCAAGGCTATGTCACAATTTTGGCAAGTGAGATTTGGCACTAGTAGAGAGTTGCCATTCTCAATTAAAAATTGTACATTTTGCAAAAATTGTACATTTCTGCCACAACTGGGCCACTTTTGATGGAAGAAATACTTCATTTGTGCATCAAACTTAATTTGGTAAACATGGACCATTATGTGTTTAATACAATACAAAAGCTGCACTGCTGTCATAATAACCAGTTCACCTCATGAAAGTTTCAGCTGCTGTTCAAATTTACAATATGCTGTTCCATTTGATGACACCACCCTCCCTTAAGGGTAGACGAGGTATTGTTCATCGAAGCGACCTAAAAATCGATTTTCATTATCGAGATCAATATATTATTGAAAAATAACACCTTGATGTTTTGCAAAAGTTCATTCTGCAAATCATATACTTTGCAAACTTGCTTAATTTATTGTTGTTAATGAGTTATGTACGTTTTACAAAAGTGTTGTTGTTTCAGCCCTCTTTACAACGTAACTCAAGAACCGCAGCACCTATAAAAGTAAATCTGTGATATTTTAATTCTTCTACACCCTCGCTATGAATTGAGCAATACAGTTTTTGCCAAAGCTCACTACCATTCGTAAGATGCTGTGAACTACCAAATCACAACAGTTTGAAATAATTAATAACCTTAAGGATGATTTTGGAATTCCAACCAAATTCAACCGTTTGAGCTAATCCAGATCCAGTAATTTTTTTAATAAAGGCCAAATTGTGTAAAATCAGCATTTTCTAGTTGAAGGTGGATTTTAGCATAAAAGGCACACAACATTCCATCTAGATTGACCACATAGTTCAACTGGAATTCAGATAGCAGAGAAATCTTCCACAGGGGGTATGGATTTCAAATGGAATAGCCTAATAAATGCCCATGAAGCCAGTCCTAAAATTGAGTAAAAAAGGGCAATGCAGTATCGTCACTGGGCGGGAAAAACCTCATATGTACTTTTTGCCCTTGAACATGGATGAAGCAAACCATTCAATATAAAATCTACACCTACAAGGCTTTATCCATGTTCAAGGGCCAAAAGTACAAATGAGGTGTTTCCTGCATGTACTTTTGGCCCTTGAACATGGATGAAGCAACCTCTTCAATATAAAGTTTACAACTACAAGGCTTTATCCATGTTGAAGGGCCAAAAGTATGTATGAGGTTTTTCCCGCCCAGTGATGGTATACTTTACACCCAAATAATGTATCCGATGCAATAAAAATGTAAATAATGGGCAAGGCGCAGCCGTTACTTCCGAGGACACATTATTTGGGTGTAGAAGATAATGCTACACCTTTTATTTCTATTCAATTACCATAAAATAGTGTGATTTACAGAGAAAATATTTCTTTTTTGTTCAAATATTTTAAATTGTTTACTTCAAGGTGGAAGCGTATGTAGAAGTGACAATGGGTATTGCGGGTACATTGTATTGTACGCTTGACCCACTATTGCAGAATAAAGCGCTCTCGCATGATGAGTTTTAACAAATCAGTGTGTGATTTTGAATAATGCCCAGGATACGGTACAGTCTGGTTTGTTGTCTACAATCGTAAATACTTCACAAATTGATACTTCAGCAATCGTCTGTCCTGATTTCATCAGCAAAGACACCAAAGATAAATGAATGCACATGTGTGACCGTCCACCACAAAATGTCTGCATTTTCATTTTTGAGATATTGGACATACAACTTTTCCTCAAAATAAGCTTTACACCTATAATTTGGTTCACCTCAAGTTCAGTAGCGACGCACTTGCATATTTCGCTCCCCACAGTATCGAATCGGGTGCATGAACGCACTGAGTGTACACACCCGCGTTCAGGTGCGACTTGTCAGCACGCTTGCGGTGCAACCGCGCAAAAGCATTGACGTCACAACCAAACTTGAGGTGAACCAAATTATATATACTACATGCCCCTGTTGCTAGTTTGCAAGGTAGTAAATATCAGTAACAGTTGGAAAATCATTTATTTTCTATTGCTTTTTGAGAGCTTATCTCAAAACAAGCTCTAGTAACATTGGGCTATTACATAATCCACACTCCACCTGTGGAAGATTTTGGCAATATCTTTGACGGAGGGAGTATGAGTTTCAAATAGAATAGCCAGTTGGGTAACTTCCATTTGAAAAACTCACTCCAGTTGTGGAAGCTATAGGCAAAGCCATTATACAGGGGGGAGTATGGGTTGCAAAATGATTAACCATCACTAATTACATTTGAAAAACATACGCCCCCTGTGGCAGATATTTCCGAAATCTTCCACAGGGGTAGTGTGGATTTTAAATGGAATAGCCCATTACAACCCATTGGTGGTGGACAATATTTTCAGGCATCAAATGAAGTTTCAATTCCACGCAACATTTAAAAATTACATGTTGTACTCGCATTACACTTTGCCACAGGAGCAAATGGATTTTTCTACATGTTACATGAAGTTGTGCCCCACTTAAAACCATTTTATGGGACAATCAAATCTTCAATATGTATGACGGGTCACAGGGTGGATGGACACCATCTACGAAGCAACTTGAAAATCGAAATTGACAGCAATTTTCTTTACTTATCTTGACACTTGAGTAGATATGATCGAAAAACTTTGCATTTTCATCAATGCACAATTGTCTATAACAAACTTGTCCTAAATTATAACAGCAATTACCATACCTTGGGAATATTCATTAGGTAATCTCATTGGTCAACTGCATCCAAGTGTCGTACTGTGGCCCTCAATATAGTGAATCATACATTGCCAAGTCACATCTTTTCAAACAAAATTTTTAACAGTGGCACTACTTTCGAAGAGGAATTGTATGTCACATTTTTCTAACATTTTCAACTGGTAAGTAGTCCAGGAAAAACAAATTACATACCCTGTTTCGGTTTTTACTTTTCATGATTAGATGGCCATGTGAGATTTGCATTATATCATTATTATAACTAAAAAAAAAAAAAAATGTGGATAAATTTATACTTCATGGATGCAATGATAAAATATAAATGCTGATAATCAATATCAATCATACAAGTAATTACTAATCTGATTGTGTTTCACACAAACGACTAATAATCAGGTACCCAATCAAACTTGGCACTTAATTTTCAGACCTGAGTGCAAGAAAACTGTAAGTCCACTTGGCCCCTCAACATGTATACACTAAAGTTGCGTATAGTTTCAGTATAGTTTGGTAATGTTTTATACATGTTCAGGGGCCAAAACAAATCTTTCACAACCTTTCATGTTTTCACCCTAGAACATTATAAAACCCTAAGAAACCATACATAACTTTAGTGTATACATGTTGAGGGGCCAAGTGGACTTATGGTTTTCTTGCGCTCAGGTCTATGAAAACAGAAAATAATGAAGAGAAAATCAAATTTTTAATTACCCGAAAATTAGAACAATCATTCATCATTATTATTTTTTTTTTCCTGAAAAATATCCAGTTCTACAGCACATGTGAGTCTAACGACATTACATTACGATACACAAAAATGGTGGCTTTCAGCCCTTCAAAAAAAGTTATATTTATATATAGTATATTCTTCACAATTCAATACCACACTTTTATTTTGTGTAATTCCCAGACACGACAACGTTTTGATGAGAATATGGACCATTCCAGTTGAAATCAATACGCCCTCTGTAAAAGACATGATCTTAATCTCCCACGAGATTTCAAATGGAGTTGGCCATTCGGATAACCCCATTTGAAATTCAAACTCCCAGTGTGGAAGATTAAGGCAGAGCTGCCAACATTTGAATCTTGAAAAAAGGGAGATTTCCTGTTGCAATCAGGGAGATTTGTCAAAATGTGTACATCTTAATGGATGAAACCATTTCCTTTTCAGGAGATGACCAAAATTAAGGGTTCTGAAGGTTTAAAAGTAGGGAATCTCCTGCGAAAAGAGGGAGAGTTGGCAGCTCTGTTAAGGTCATGTCTTCCATAGGGGGCGTATGGATTTCAACTGGCATAGCCCAATATGTGCACCCACAAGTACAAATACAAATTCAGCATAAAAACAAAATAACAGTGCAAAGTGTGAGTGCAAAATGGAGGCCATTTTCCACCATATTGAATTATTTTTTTTATTTTTTTATATTATCATTATTCTTTAAGTTTTTCCTCCTACATATCTGCATAATATAAACAAAGTTCATACATTCAATACGAGACTGGCAGATGCAGTGTTGATGTCACACCGTGTATATGGTAAGACCGGAGTTCATAACTTGATGACAGATGCATGATGGGAATTACTGGAGGACACATTGAACAAATCCAGCCTGCTCCCCCTGGTTTTAAGGTGAAACATAGTGCATATTGAAGTAGTAGTAGTAGTAGTAGTAGTCTCTAACCAATGTACACACAGACTTTTCATCGACAAGTGAAAAAGGTACAACATGACAAACCCGTCCAAAAAGTGGGTGCAAGACTATTGGACTGGTCTATTTAGTGTCGTAGGGGAGAGCAGGGCTATTTCGTCCATATTTTCAACTGTTGCTGGGCGCTTCCAGCATCTCCATCAAAAATGTATCAATAGGTGTATCACCGATCAGTTTGAAAAAGAAAAGATGTTCCAGGCATTTGAGACCAATAGAACGCAGCGCTGGCAGGCGAAGCAGAAGCTTAGCAAATCTGCCCGGTTCGCCGGGTATTGCCCTGCAGTACTCCTCCAAGGATGCGTAGACCTTCTCCCGTAATTCCTCCACTTTCTGAACCGACGTCAGATTTTTTGCATCTGAAAGTAAAAAGCAAGATATGTATAAATCATTGTTATGCTACTTGTTACTTTTCAAGTGCATGTCAAAATAATAACAATTTGCCCTCCAGGAAAAACTAAATAATGTAATAATATAATTCAAGTTTTGTATCATTACCAGAAAATATACAGCCATACAAAACTTACAAAACTATTATTAACCTGGAAAGTGTGCTGAGGCTTATGGATCAACGTCTAGGTGTTGTGCCTGTGCGTAGCGCACTATAAATCACTGCGCTTTCTTTTTAATAGGGTCAGAATTCTCACACAGATTCTCGTAAACAGATTTGCATGATTCAAAGTTGTTTCTCGCATACTTTTGTAGTGTACACAGAAGTTGATTTGCAAGAATCAAGTGATTCCTGCAAATTTATTTTGTACTGCGAAACAAAATTCTGACCCTGCTTAATCAGGATGCCTGATTCTCACCATATATGATTCATTTGTGGAGTAAACAGGCAACATCCATATTTTGTGAGAAGGTTCTGATTTGATGTTCAATTTGAACCCTTGATGGCAATCCACATCATTTTGTGAAAATCATTGGAAGAATTTATTTACCTTTCTTATGAAATCTGAACCATTAACCCTAACACTGAACCCTGCTTCTTGCTATCAGAAGTTAAAGAAGAAACAAAAAAGGAGAGAAGATGAACAAAGAAGTCACTTGTCACCCCCAGGATTCCAACCTTAGACCCCTCCCCCTAAGCATACTATCACCGACCGGTAACCACATGGGTTATGTTGCCCCGGGCAGTGGCAGCGATTCAGTGAGCATATAGCACTTAGGGTGATTGCGTCATCGCAGACCCTGGGATTCACGCATGCGCAGTGGTTTTCATCACAGTCTTTTGTGGTATCTATGTGTGTTAGGGTTAATGGCAATCCATGCAACCAATTCTTGAATCATTGTGAGAATCAATTCACCTATTCTCATAAAATCTTACATTTGACCCAGCGAATCTTCAAAAAGTCACTTTTATTGTAAACCTTGTATTGCATTAAAAATTTTATTGCAATCCAACCCAGTTGTCACCACCATTGTTACACGTACCTGGATTAAACAAAACAATTGCCCTTAGGCATCCCAGCTCTGTCTTGTCCATCTTCATCTCTCTCATCTTTGCTACCAGTTCTGTCAACACTCTGTCGAAAATGGTGCCTACGCCCGCACTGTGAGCGCTATTTCGATGAACGTGCAACCCTGTGGCCAACAGGATGCCGTCTTTCACTGCTATGGAGCGATGTGAGAATGCAGCTATGAGAAGTTCGTTCCAGCCTGTGATACGAGACAAAATTTTTAAATCAATAGTATCGTGTCAAAATGATGGTGTCTGTTGTGTATATTATAATTCTGTACACAAAGATATTCAAAATTTATTCAAATGGCAATTCATGAACTTATTGTTATCACTATGTTTACATGTTTAATTTGGCGGCTGATCCGCCATGAGCTGTTGTGGCGTGTGGTGATGAACTCAACAACATGTACTCGCAAGTGCGCGCCGGTTTGAATCCGAACAGTTCAGATTTCTTCTCTCTTTTATTATAGTGCTAGTTTGCCTGCGGTTCACTTTTTTGTTTAAAATTATTTAAACACTGCCAAATAAAATAATCAAGCTATACCATTCAGCAAATTTCTTCAGCGGTGTTCGTCTGCTATCGCGTAAAAAGAACTAGGTCATGCGTTGCTATACAGCTTGACCAGCCAATAAGGTGCCGATGTGACAATGATGCGATTCAATTAGCCAATCAGAACCACTTCCGTATACGCCATAAACTGCGTCAAATTGACAGACCGCTGAAGTTCTCTGCTGTAAACTATAGACAGCTCAAAGTCCATACCACAATACACCATCACAGCAAGGATTAGCTCCCCAAAGTTTAAATTTTGTTCAGGTTATACTGCAACAATAAATTGCGTGCCTGGGAGAACTTCAAGTTAGCTTTTTTTCACAGTAGTAAACTTAAAGCACTGCGGGGACTCAACTGCCAATTGAGCTAACATAACTGCTTATTGCTTAAGGTAGGAGCATCGGATAATAGACCCATGCAGGAAAATAGCCACTATTTCAAATCAGAATTATGTATCCATTTCAAATATATAACCAATTGAAGACAAGTCTTTACTCCACTGATTTTTAATGTTTCATGAAAATTTAAACAATTCTTATGTTTTTCTTTATTTTTTGAAAATTCCCTAATTTTTTTTACTAATAATTATTGCTAGCCTAGAGGGAATGTGATATGGTCTCCATAGTTTGTGGGGTGGTTAATAAGCCTAATACCTAAATTCTCTCGCCAGATTTTTTGGATAAAGTGTTTATTTTTTGAGAAAAATCATTTTTTCTATTTTTAAATTAGGGAAATCTAGAAACACCCATAACTTAAAATAGAAACACTTTATTAAAAAAAGCTGGCGAGAAAAGTTTCTAAATTTACTAACCTTTCATATGACACCTTGTTTGTTATAATTGGCCCTATGGTTAGCTCAGACAATAATTATGAAATTGGGTCATTCAGTGTTTCTAGATCAAATCAAGAAAATTTGAGCAAGTACTAACATTACCTTCAAATATCCCCTATATTACTGACCAATATATTGGAAAATAGTCACTAATATTATTTGGTAACATTTTGTAATAAAAGATCCAAAAAGCAGTTCTATAAATGGGATAGAAAGGAGAAAAATAATATTTAAACATAGTATCCATTTTCAAACTTTTACCAATTTTAGTGAACGAGGCTTAGTGTCAAAACCACTTTATGTGCAAAGTCAATGGGGCTTTCTAATGATAAAAATGGCATAACTCAAAAACGCTTTGTTATAAAAATTAAAACTTGGCAGGCAAGTTTTTCTCACCCAACTACACATCCTGTATCATTTTAAACCAAATCTGTGCATGACACCGTAGCCGATGTTTCTACCTTAACATTATTTAAATCCTATATATCATACACATACATGTACTTGTCATGTGAACATACAATAATAGCTTGGTCAAATTGAGAATCTTCTTGAGTTTATTATGTTCATGCAAAAATCAACCACAGACCTTTGCATCTATTATTGATCAGGACACGGTCATATCATATTTTGTTTGTCTTATTATTATAAAACATCCAATATCATATCTCATCTAGCAAACAATGGCTTGCTCAAGATCCCCCTATTTTGTTTGGGTTCATATTGTTATGAGAACGTCCAATATCGTATCTTGTCTCATAGCTGACAATAGCCTGGTCAAGTAAAGACAGGTCTCCATTGTTGAGTCAAGCCACATGAGATGATGTTATCATTGCACTCGTAGCCTAAAGGGATAATACAAGGGCTGTGGGAGAGGTTTGAGGTTTTACCTAAGAAATAAAGGAAGAATAAGGATTTGAGATAAGTCGTATGCACTAAGGGAAATATATCCACATTTTACTGGCGATGGAATTACAGCAGAGCACCAGATATCCCATATTTAATGGAGGAAATTATGAGGAAGTATCACACACACCCCTGTTCGTAAATACCTGTAAACGAGGACCTCATATCTAACAGAGGACACACAAACCTGATTTCAATCGACACACCATGGACTTACCCACACACATCGATAACTTCCAATCCAACTGTGACCTGCCCTGAACCCTCTCAATGTGGACCACTTTTAAATGCATTTTACCTGATTTGTGTTGTCCTTGTTATAGCCAGCAACTATGCATGGACATCCACAGTTGCAGGTGCACCCCCATTTGTGATGTGTGTATCCTAATGTTGGTCCACATTTGCAGGTAATTACAAATGCACACACACAAGCACCCCTGTTCTATTCTTCTGAGGACAGTGTGTTGAATACTGGACAGTTTAGTGTCCTCAGAAAAGGTAGTGATACAGTGGGGTTTGGTTTATGTGTGTGGGGTCTGTGTGTTGAGTTCCTTTAGAAATTTACACAAAATGGGATATTCCGGTTGAAATCCATACATATTACACCTATATGGACGACATGACCTTAATCTCCCACACAAGGGGTGTAGACTTCAAATGGAGTCACCCATTCAGGTAACCCCATTTGAAATTCACACTCCCTGTGTGGGCATTAAGTTCATGTCTTCCATAGAGGGTATTTGGATTTTTAACCGGAACAACCCAATGCATGCGAGTATCTTCAAAAACAACATTTAGCATAATATCTAAATTAAACTTCAAAAAGCTGGAAAGAGTAGAACCAGAATTATAATTAGGTATCAAAATTGTGTGCAAAAAACCTGTTTCAGGATGTTGCCTTGGGAAACTGACCAATTTTTAGTTGCAGACCAATAGAAATTTTATATGCGTTCTGTCTGGTATGTTGTAGTGTGCGCTGCACGTCTATTGCAAAGCTATTACTTATTCCCATACGACCATAGCTCTTATACTGTAAAATTTTTCGATGCGATTAATTTGTAAAACTTCTCCAATTTTGAACCATTTCACTTATTTTTTTAAAATTCGCTATTTTAATCTTCCTGACATAGACCTATACACAAAAGAAATATATTTGTGTGCTGTTATTTTCGCATTAGCTACCTGTAGCGTGAAAGGGCGAAATAAATACAGCGTGAATATGTCCACTTTTACAATACTGTTTGATAGCAATCACATTCCCCCTGGTGGCAATCACATTAGTTTTGCCCAGGCTATCATACATGGATCATGCTGGCAATCAATATTCACTAGTGCCCTGTCCAGTCATGCGTTGATGTTGACGTCACGCAATGATCAGTGTTGCCTGCATATTAATTTTGTCCATAATTTGAGGCAAATGCACAAATTATTGGCTGATCCTTTCTATATATTTAATGCTTTTTGTATTTATCAAGTTTGAACAACAAAAATCCATAAATGTTTGATTGGGTACATATAAGCTGCTTTGAAAATGTTAATAAATATTGCTTAAATGTCCCATAACCATGCACCTTTTTGCCAAAATGTTGGTACAACCATAGAGAATACTATGTAATTTTGCAGCTGTGCCGTCACATGATGCTATGCTTGACCAATCACACACTTAAGATACAGGAGCGTAATGCACCGATACTTCTCACTGCATAATGTAACAAATGCTGTTGTATGGGAGCACGGTGGCCGAGCGGAACGGGCTACGACTCATAATCGGAAGGTTGCGGGTTCGAGCCCCGGCGACGCCATCGTGTTGTGCCCTTGAGTAAGGCACTTTATCTCGATTACTCCTCTCCACCCAGGTGTGAAATGGGAGCTGTTATGAATACTGTCCATTGAGCGCCGCCCAAAGGTATGAGCATGCTTTGGGAATTGTATGGCATATTCTAACGACGGCGGAATAAATGTAAAGCGCTTTGGTACATGTTCACATGTGAAAGGCGCTGTATAAATACCAACATTTATTTTATAGTGTGTCCAAAAATGTCTTCTTAGTGCATCAAAGATTGAATATGACACCAAATTAGCTGAAAAATTAACATGAAAATGCAGTATCCTCTTGCTAGTAAATGCTAACTTTTACCTAAGACAGCACACCGATGCATATTCATAACCTCATGAATATATGCGATGCGTGTGATCCAATCATATTATATGTGTAAACACAAACGCAAATGGAGGGCATTAATATTTCACAATGGACTGCAAAGTGCGTAATTGTTCCAATCTCTTTTAATAGTCTTTTAAGCAAAAAAATTGTGTTTTCATGAAACAAATTTGTAAAATGGTGATAATGAATGACAGTAATAACTTTGCACCATCTCATTCCCTTCTTGACATGCTCAAGGGAATGAGTCACATGTCAATTTTCAATTACAAGTTTTTCACATCATTTTCTGGCACTTTATGAATGCTACATTTTGATGCAAACCCTATCTAAAACAATATAAAACAAAAGAATTTGAACACTATTTTTACCAATATCTCAAAAATAATATTAGCGACATCCGACTCGCTCCCCTTGATCACGTCACATATCATGTCTGGATAATTGCTCTAAAGGTCAGTCAACTGAAGAATCACTTTTAGAGCCTACTGGCTTAGGTACCAATTATCTGATGACAGATGATGATTTGTGACCTCTAACAGCAAATGATACCTTTGGGTAATATTTTAGAAGTGGAGATTTAATATTAATTTAACAGAAAATAAAATAAGCTTGAAAATAATACCATTGTGGTTTCCGTTGTGAAGATGTGAAGGAAAAAAAATTGAATTTTCTCATCATTTTCATTCAATTTTGCAAGTTTGAATCGCCATTATCTCATAAAAAGTCTGCCTGACTTTATAGCTTTTGCTGTAATGGGTCACATTTAAGAATTGCTTAACCCCCGAGCACTACCTGCCGATCTAACATTTCCTCTGATTGGTCAATTACATGATATCTTCACTTTAATCACCAATCAGAATGGAGCTTTGCAAATAATTCACCCCAATTTTTTTGTGTGGTGAAATTATTCTAACAATGTTGCTGATTGGGCCAATTGATAATGAAAACTTCTTTTTGGCCAATCGGCAGATAGTTTTCATGGGGTTAAAAATTGAAAGGAAAAGCTACACACAGACAAAGTCTCTGTTGCATACATTCAGATGTGTTATCCTATTAGCATTTGAAGAAAGAACCAAGATACAGCTGTACAGGCCTTCCACTCACAATCACAAGGTTGCAGGTTCAAACCCCAGCGGAACTGCTGCGTTGTTCACTTAGGCTAGGCCCTTTACCTCTATAAGGTATACTGCTGATAGTGATCAGTACTGCTGATAGTGATCGGTAGGCAAATGTGATACATGCTGAGAATGAAAAGGGCTCAAAAGCTATCAAATTCATCACCAGCGACAGCAAATTTGCGCCCTTTTCATTCCCAGGGGTACCGAAATAGAGTGCTAAGAAGGTAAATCAGATTGTGCGGGAGGAGTAACAGACACCCCAGCAAATTATGAGTAGTCTGACCCAAATGTCAAGGGGAAAAGAGGTGAGCACTTCGGCCTGTAAAAATTGCTGCAGTTTACCTGTACCTTACTTTTTATGTCTGTCTGTTTGTTTGTTTTAAATGATCCTCCCGAAGCAACTCGACAACAACCTATATGGTCCACAACTTATAAGTTCCCCCTAATACTTTTTAGAATATGTCAAAAAATATTTTACAAAATGTAAAAAGATATGTATAGCCATATTTGTTTTACACATGTGGACCAAATTATAGCGTCACACGTTATTGCGTTCAGTCACAATGGTTACTTGTGTAAGAAAAGAGGCCCTTTTAAAAGTTGCACCTGAGTCCATAGCAGTCAGGTTTTCTTTAAGAAACACATGAATAGACCCGGCCTTTTGCATTGTTTGAGAGCAGACTCCTTTGGACTTAGATGCAACACTGTGTAAAACTGTCTCTTTTTTTACATATTGAACCATTGTGACTGAACACAATGACGTGTGACGCTATAATTTGGTCCATATGTGAAAAACAAATACGGCTACCCATACTTTTTTACACATTTGCATTTTATCAAACATTTTTCGATTTATTTTAAAAAGAATTTAGGGAAGTTGTGGACCCTATATATGGGTAGGGTTCATACCCTGGCCTTGTCTACACCAATCTGGTATCCTCGGCGTATGCAATACGTACCTGCTCTGAGAAGTGTGACTTGGTCATCCAGAGGTAGTTCTGTAAAGTGTGGTATGCGCTTTGCCCATTCTACCAATGTGAACAGCTGCTTGTCGGCCGCTTGACAAATATTTGTTACTGGGTCGTGCTGCGTGGAATGAACAGAGATGAAGGAGATTAAAGGTCGAGTCTAAAAACTACTTCTACCCTATGTAAATAAACCAAGGTGAATAAAAAGTAACATTTCAAATGGTAGACATCTCAGTTATAGGCTACAAGTATTTCAGAATGACATTTGAAGCACCTGTTCAAATCACATCTAAAATATATATATGGCGGGAAAAACCTCATATGCACTTTTGGCCCTTGAACATGGATAAAGTCTTGTAGGTGTAGACTTAATATTGAAGAGGTTGCTTCATCCATGTTCAAGGGCAAAAAGTACATACAGGAAACACCTCATATTTACTTCTGGCCCTTGCAAATGGATAAAGCTTTGTAGGTTTAGACTTCATATTGAATGGTTTTCTTCATCCATGTTCAAGGGCAAAAAGTACATATGAGGTTTTTCCCGCCCAGTGACGATATTCATCATGTAGGACAACATTTTGAATTGTGTGGAGGAGGTGTGGCGATCCCCCCACACCATCACTTCATCATCATGGTGGAGTCTGGCCCCATTGCTAATGAAAGAGAGATGGGCACTCCGTCCTGTAAAATATTCGTTCAACTCCTTTACCATTACTTAGTATTACAAATGCAAGATTTTGTAAGCATTCTGTCAAGCCCAGCATATTTTTCCCTTTAAAGCTATTCGCTCACCGCATACATATAATCTATACCATTTTTCCAGGAACTATGTGACATTTTATCAGATGAAAATATTGGATGATTGAAACAAAATACAAGTTGTTTTTCCTGTGTTCATTCACTCCATAAAATAATATTTTTTATTTTCAAATATTATGGTATTATTAAAAATTTAAAGTTTTCTTTCCAAGTCTCACATGAATGAATCCCTGATGAATGACCAACTAATTGGAAGGTCTGTACCCATTTCAAATTCATTTGTGTCATATGGTATTTTTAATTTAATATGAAAGTCTAAATTTTATAACTTGATGGCGCCATCGATGGTACTCGATATCCAGGCGAAGATGGCCTAGGTTATTCACACAAAATCCATATCGTTGTCTGTCCTGTTACCAACAAAAATCTATAGCGTGCCAGAGTTTGGTTGGCTACAATCATTGGAAAATAACTTGTTAAATGTTGCACCGGATTGAACCAAGCAATTGATTACGAGTCTTATAACGAAACTAGTTTCTGAAGGTGGAAGGTCATCTGTGTACACAGCGATTTTGAAAGCCCTGGTCGCAAATTGATCTGTCTTTATAGTACCGGGAACAGAGTGGGACTCAAAAGCTCCAAATAGGAACTCAACTGAATGTTTGAGGATTGAGATTTTACATTTCCAACAGTCTTGCTATTCCATTACTACATCAAGTAATTACATTTAATACTAAAATTGGTTTGTTGGTGACCGTAATTGACCTGACCTATTTAGCGCCCTGGGCACTTTTTTTTTCGTTGAAATTGGAGAACTTTAGTTTTTAACCTGTGTGGCCAAAAAACTGACACCCCTCATTTTGACCTTTCTGCTTATAACTCAAGAACAGTATGTGGTAGATAGGTCAAACTATACTTTTTCTAAATCATTATGACCTGAGGAATACTTTGGCATGGTTTGTGACAAAATCTGTGGAATTTGGAAATTTCAACCCTATTGTATGAAATTTGACCCCTGTTGACCCCCTAGGGCCACTTTTTGAATTATTTAACCTAGCTCATCTTTTCCTATATGCATGTTTTCTGATCTAGAAACGTTGATTAGAAGTTGATTTCCAATGGTCCATGCTAGGCCCTTCTTCCAACTAAACTTATCTGAAGTCAATTATCACAATCCTAAGCCAGAAGGTTAAAAGGCAATTTTATTTAAATATTTGACAGAATTTTAGTTGTACAGGTGCATAAAAATGGTTGAGCTTATAAACAGAAGTCACTTGAACAATTCCAAAAGAGGCTTTTATTAGGGAAGGGGTGATCATTTAGGTTGAATACAGTACTTGCTAATTCCATGTTGGAGCTAAGGCTACAATGTATTCGCACTATTTCACTAATCTTCAGTAATTCTACAAAATTCACCCTTGTACAGTTTGCTAACTTTGAAATAGGTATGTATGTATGTAATGAATTTTATGATTCCGATTCTTGCTCATATTGGTACAAAACACTACAAAGCAAGTTCATTGACATCTTCTACACAAACAAACTGCATAGCTACTCTAAATCCTAGCTAGTAACAAACAATCCCATTTCACAGAAAACATGTTTTTATTGAATGATCAAATTTTCATCACTTTCCTGACTAAAAAATATCGACTTTGAAAGAAGAGATGAAAAGCTTCACTTAAGATGGACAAAAAACACATAAAAAATGATGATGGAAAATTACTTGTCATAAAAAATGTGGCATTTGAGAAGGCTACAGTAGTCAGCCAATTTTACTTGATGTCTGAATCTCATTTTTTCTTATCAAGTTTTAGGAGCGCAATAACAACGTTCCTCCAATGGCTGCCCTGAAACAACTTTAAATCGCCGATGACTGCGAGAGAACTGAAAAGATATTCAAAACATTTGTTGATGTTATCAGTCACTGCTTCTTGAGATGAATCCCTTACTTGGCACTCTTAATCCTAGCCCCATTTGCAGGGAGTGTGGCAGCACCGTCACAAAAAATGTATATAAAAGGTACAGTTTTTGCAATTATTTTCCAATACAACGGCCCAAATGTGGGAGAATAATTGAAAAAGTTAACATTTTGGGGGGAAAGTGTTAAAAAGCCCCCCAATTTTTAGGGTTAGGTCCACCTTTTACCAAAAATATCTGTGCATGCCCCTTTTGCAAGTCCTGCACTCCTTAAAAAATCCTGATACGAGCCTGGTCACATCCAAAAGCTACAGTCCACAAATATGGTAATATCTACCAAATGGCAGCTGTTAACGTTTGTGTTTCTTTGTGCTCATAAGTCTAAATTCTTATTTATTGTGAAAAGAATTGGATTTGTTTTCTTTGCGAGATTCATGAAAGGTTACATGTAGCCAACGGTATGTCCAATTGTCACATTCTTTTGCTCACATCACTAATCATGTGATTTGGAAGAGAAAAATGCAAAAGTTTTGGATTGAAATGGTAGGAGATGGTTACATTAAGAGAAGATATCTGACCCTTCCCAGAATCCTTTGCAACATGATACATCACCTCATTTTATCGAATGACACATCTATTACTTTGTACAGGTTCCCTTTGTTTTCATGTTGGGAATAGACTGGCTAAACATGGGTCGATAGTCGTGAAATAAACACAATCGGCAAGCTCTGGATGTGTTCTGTTCATTGAGGTACCTTTGGTCACTATCGACCCATGTTGCACTGGATAGCAAATCAGTACAGAAAATTGGAATACAAGCAATGCATTGTGGGAAGATATCTTCTATGGGTTACATCTGATTTGGAATTGCAGGTGTAGATTTTGGTAGAGTGTGAATGATACTTAGTAGTTAGCAGCAAAAGTGTATGTAATTATATGCGCATATTTGAGAAAGGTTTTTAACACAAGTCTCCACATACATACATGTAAATGACAGCCAGTGAAAAATTTCACTGACCATCCAGGATTTGAACCTGGGACCTTCAAATCACCGGACCGATGCTCTGCCAACTGAGCTAATGAGTCAGATGGAGAAGAGCAGTGATGTTATTAATCTATAGGCCTTCAGTTCAATACCCGTTCATGAGCATGTTTGTTTGTGCTCATGTGCATATGAATTGCACATAAACTAAAATAAATTTGAGTGTATCCCCTATAAGTAGGGATGACCAATGAACCATCAACTTGATTAGAACACTCCCATAGACATGCAGGGAGCTCAACTGTGCACTGCTTGCACATACATTTCTAAATTGATCTCATTCTTTTATTTTTCAATATTTTTCTGTAAAATTTGGGGAAGTTACTGCCAATTATATTTTGTAACTATCTTGCAAATTTCAGCAACATAACTTATTTTGTTTTTCTGTAAGTGCGAGTCAAAATTGGTCCATCGCCACAGTGCGCTTAATTGCCAGTGGCTGAGTTTAGCACTGCTCAAGAATGGCACAAAATATTCAAATCAGTAAGATCAGGTGAAAACGTGGCCTACTGAGCTGTAATTTGGCAGAGTTGCCAGTAATACCTCTATCATACCCTCTGTAAAAAGGTTAAAAAATTGAACAAGTAGATCTCGAGTTACAAATTAAATCACCAGCTTCCCTTTGGAATTTTTATATTCCTTTCAAATCATGTTAAGAAGACACCTTTCTGAACATAAATGTGAAGTTTCGTGCTCATTCGATGTATTGTTCACCTGATCTTAACCCTAAACGTTTTCTTATATTTAGGCCTATAACATCTACAACTTGCTGCTGGCTATACCTTGTTTAGGACTTTCAAAAGAAGTACCTGAATGTGCAACCATAACTGTTTCAAAATAGCCCGCGATAGTCATGCAGGTAACTCCGAGGTCAAGCATTGAATTGGTTTGAACAAAGATACTCATAATGTATTGAGTGCTACTTTGGTTTTGAATGAGGAATACTACAGGAATACACATGAGCATGATGAGGATAATCTCTATTGTTGTGAATGAGTCAATGACCTTCAAAACTTAAGATTTTGTTTACATACACCTACTAATTGGTCATATTAAACCCAATAACATTGAAATTCTTGGTTGTGAAAAAAAAGTTCACCTACTTAGTGCAATTTTGATTTTGTGCCATATCGGCTATTGGATGATTTTTGGCAAATGTCCTCTAAATGCATGATTTCAATGCCTTGGTTTGAAAAAATAAGTTATGCCAGTGACTAGTTAAGTGCCATTTCATAAGAAACCCTTTGATACTTTCACAATATGCTTGTTTCATGTTTGCAAATATGTTAAAATAAAGAAATATATAAAGGTAAATATATGCTTATGCCAATTTTGCTCCCAACTGCTATTTTTGGACCTTGTCATTTTATTTCGTTCCAATGACCGGTCAGAATGGGAAACTTTGATAATTCATAATTGAAAAGTTTTTGACCGATTTTGACCATTTAACCACCAAAATACTTCTGTTGATTAGTTCTACTCAGAAAACAATCTTTTGTAGCAATAGGGTCAACATGAAATTTTGATGGTTATCCCTACTATAAGTGATAAAAAAATCAGCCCTAAATAGGTTAAATTTGCGTCTACGTCCACGATTAACTGGTGAAGTCAGAAAGTAAGGTTACATCAACTGGTGAAGTCAGAAAGTAAGGTTACATCTCGCTTTGCATACTCCTAAACAGCATCCCCTTGGGTGGGGGTCATGTAGATGTGTGCATGTTGTGGTATGCCCCCCTTATGTGAGCTCTCATGTAAACCTCTATATATGCAAATATTAACTTTTCCTTTCTTTTACAACAACAAAAACAGCTACTAAAATGAGAACATTTTACTTCCCCGCATGCCCAAAATTTGAATAACTAATAGCAATATCCCAGCACTTTTCCTTCTATTATCCTATCTGTAAATTATGCCCCTTTGCTATTCATTTTAAATGTTAGCATCTAAATAATCCTGTATAGCCATTTTGTCCAATTATCACACAGTTCCTTCCAATCATTCTGGTCATGTCAATGTTTGTTTTCTCACGATTCCTTCCTCAACACGCATCACTATAAGTATAAACCCTTCTCCATTCTAATGTATGATCAAATCACAGTCGACAAGATCTCAGAATTTTCAAAAAATTAATAAATCAATATCTTTAAAGAAAATTCATGCTACCATTTGTACTTGATGAGATAGTACTTATTTACTTAATGAGTACAAATAGACATAGTCTTGTTGGCTGATCGTTGCCATTTTATGGATTAAAGAAAGTCACCTGTTTTCTGTAAAACAGCCCCAAATACAGCATGGAAAGCAATAAAAAATTCTCCTAGAGCAACCCTACAAGGAAGTATCCTCATTTCTTTTTTCCATCATATCCTTCTCATATAATTACAAATTTAGGAGATGGGTTGTTTTTGATACACCCACCTTGAGCAACATCTTGTGAAATGCAATAACTTGGCCAGATTTTTGTAAGCATTAGCTTAATATATGGAGCATCAATCCGGCAACCAAGAGGACCAGGGTTTGATGCTTTGTTAGTCAATAAATAGTTACGCTGTTTATAGAGCTTCTTGTGATCAATAGAACATCAATCCAGCAACTATAGGTAAATTAAGTAATTCTTGGCCAAGATCGAACACTATGAACGCTAGTCGCTCTGCGATAAACACACATGCACATAGCGTGGTACAGAAGAAAGCATACATGCGCCTTACATTGCGTACACGCTTAGTACGCTACATGTTCCAGTTTGGCCAAGAAATACTTGATTCACCTGTAAAAGGCTCTGGCTTTGATGCTTTGTAAGTCAATGTACGTACAGTTTCTGTCAGAGAAGTACGGCAGTTTACATATTGAGAGCGTGCACAGTGTAAACACGGAAGTGGGTTCTGATTGACTGATTCAATCATCTGACAATCATAACAACTGACCGGTAAATTGGGGTAATCTGATTGGCTAATTACGTTGGTCGGTGCAAATCGGCGCTCTTGAAGGAACACAAAGCTACACGTATGTCGCCCATTAACAGGCCGCTCGCATCAATCTGAGCAAGGGACTGCCGTTCTTCTCTGAAACCAAGTGTAGTTACTGTCTCCCACAGCTTTTCATAATATAGTAATTAGCTTCAATAAGAGCATTAATCCAGCAGGCCCAAGTCTGACTTTTTCATATTGTCAATTTCTTCCATAGTCAAAAAATATTTTATCTGTCAGTTATGTATTGTAATTAATTAAGGAAGGTAAAATAATATTCTTCTATTATAACATGTATTTCATTCAAGAATAACAATTAATAAAATATGCAGTTTTTTAATTATAATCATGCTGTAAATATATTTTTCCGGAATCGTGGGTGTTACTGTAGAGCAAAACATTTAACATCGAGACATGAATGGCTATATTATGATAGTTCCCTGCATTTGTTGAGTTTAAAAACAGCGAAAATTTTGAATACTGAGAAAACGCCAGGTGCATAAAAACATCTGCAGTAAGGAATAAATGGGCGAGACAAATGCTACATTCTTTGAAACATGAAGTAAAAACTATTATTCTTTTGATGCTTATGATAATTGGAGCATGGTACTCTACCTCAACAAAAAAAACACCTCACAAATAAAATGTGCGTCAATGTGTCTAAGATTAATAGGAGCTATTTGTCAAAAAATTTTAAAGAGATTTGTCATCCTTATTTAATTTTCTTTTGTGGCACTCTCCATTAGCGAAAATAAACTCAATTCAAAATATTTAATCAAAACCGCACATTCAGATTACAAGCACGCCCAGTAATAAGCCCCATATATGGTCAAAAAGTGACCATCACAAGTTTAGCCAAAGAAAACCCCACAGAATGCGTACACTGACCACTAAACCCTACACGAGCGAATAAAAATTCTAAAATTCAATTTAAATTACCAATCTAAAAGAGACGAAGTCACATTACACTAGGATCCACAACATGCTCATCTATCAGGGGAACAGTTCTTAAACGCCAATACATTTGTACATTCATTAAATGACCTTTGAAGATTTGGGTACAAAACCTCATTCTCTGCAACTTGAGGTCAAATTTTGCATTATGATTATGTAATTGAGGTTATTGGACTATGCCACTGGGATGAGGCTCTTGTGGTCCATAGTGTAAAGAGCCATCTCAACTTTCTTCTTTTAGCCACAAATCTAGCTTCAGTATCTGCATAACATTTTTGTAAGGAGACCCTCTCCCTCATCGCTAAGGGGCATCCTACATCAATATTTCATGTATGATGAAATCAGAGCTTCATCCTGGTTTCATACTCCTCATATCACATTACACAGTGTATCATATATCTTGCCCTACATTCCCTTCAGCCTATATTCCTTGTTATCTATCCTCTACTCCTCAACCCCTTCCTTATGATTCGTTGACATAATAAGGGGTACACAGTGGGTAGATACCCTATTGATGTAGTTCCAATGTATGCATTTATCATCCTTTTATTATTTTCTTCCTCAATTTGTCACCCCTCCCCTAGTTTCAGAAACATTAAGTTTCTTATTTTCTTATTAACCCCCTGAGCACTACCTGCCGATGTAACATTGCCTCTGATTGGTCAATTACACGATATCTTCACTTTAATCACCAATCAGAATGGAGCTTTTCAAATAATTCACCCTAATTTTTTGTGGTGAAATTATTCTAACAATGTTGCTGATTGGTCCAATTGATAATGAAAACTTCTTTTTGACCAATCGGCAGGTAGTTCTCATGGGGTTAATCCTCAACCATTGCTCAGATGCTCACCCGACATGACACTCAAACCCTATAATTTTTATCGTCCATTGTTCTGACGTCACAAGTCAAGAGTTGTCAAATCGATAAACAAACTACATCATTATGCTAAAGAAGGTTGTAGCCTTCAGGTGAGCGACTATATGTGTTGTGAACAAAATCTTTAAAATCATAATCTATCAATTTTTGTGACAGAAACTGATAATACATTTGGGGTTCTTTTTAGTGATCCACATTTATTTTCCTTAAATGAATTACCATATTTCCTCAATTAAACACCCCCGGGGGCGTTGCATTTTCCAAAAGGGGGCGTTTATTAGAGGTCATTTTTAGAACGATAATTCCCGTTAAAATCATTAGGTAAGCTTAACACTCATGCTGAAATGACAAACTACAAACTTAGGATCAATGACTGCGGGTTTACAAGCAGACTGATGGCTACTCAGTCGCGGCCATTGAAAAATGAAAGTGTTATGAGATTTTACGCACTGTTTTCAGGAACTTCAGGTGAAATTCATAGAATTGCAGTCAAAAACTTGTAAAATTAGGCCCTTTGTTCAGAGGGGGGCATTAGTTTGAGGGTTACTTTCATCAGAAAAACTGCTGGGGGTGTTTATTTGAGGGGAGCGACTATTCGGGGAAATACGGTATGTCAAACTTCCAATAATTCAAATCTGACCACACTGGACTAAAGGTACACAAAACTGTCAAGATTTTAATGCTGCACTTAGTTTTTTCCTCCCATCAGCCATTTTATCACTCTTCAATTTGTCTCTTGCCCAACCTTTTTACCTTACAAATCCTCAAAATACCATACAAGGAATATTTTGGCCTACAGACTGCTTCCAGGTAATAATAATAATAATTATATTATATGCATTTGTTTAAAAAAATATATATATTCTTACTGGTGTGTCGACATATGTTTCTGTGTTAGGTTCCACCGCCAGTTCGGCCTCCAGGATTTTTTCTACAGGCATGTCGTTGTTTGCGCTGCTTGTGCTCTCCACTTCGCTATCACCCATCGCCTTGTCTTTTCTCGGACGCTCTGCTTGAACAGCTGCAATGAGAGAAAGGGATTGGGGAATACAAAAAGAGATAGGAGGAGGAGAAGAAGTGTTATTGCTTTGTTTCTTATTAATAGGATGATCAACAATTGATGAGAGTTGGAATAGGTTTCTTACCGGAGGATGAGATGGAGTTAATTAGAAACCTAGTTACACACACTGGATTAGGCTGGCAGACTTACTGGTAGAAAGACAGACTTTGTTTGTCTTCATGTTTAAGCCCATATCATACTCGCAGTCCTAATGAGTGACACATATATCGCTAAGGGGGCTATCATTTTCTACGGAAGGGGGGGGGCAAATATAAGGGGGGTCAAATTTTTGGAAAGAAAAATAGGGGGTCATAAAATTTTTTTTGACCAAAATGAAGGGAGTCACAAGATGACCACAGATAGTGTGTTTATTTTATTCAAAAAGACTGATTGCAATACAATTTTAGCCTGTTTAGGGGTAAAGTGTATCAGTAGTGGGGGGAGGGTCAAACAATTTTTGTTGCTGAAATAGGGGGAGGGGTCGCAATCTTATTGACACCGACTTTTGGAAAATTTGGGACCCCACCCCAGTTCTGAAGAAAATGACAGCCCCTAATGATCAAACAGTGGCGGCTAGTACAACACTACCAGCGGCGCTATTTGAAAATTGTCTTTAAAAGTCAAATGGTAGCAATTTCAATTTTCATTTGACGCAGGGGCATGCTAACAACTTCCGATACATATATCGGCAGCCGTTTTTCCTAATCATGCAACAGAATAAATGTGAAAAAAGCTACGCTCTTTACAACTGCTTAGTATTATACGGCATAGCTTTCAGACGTCAGACATGTACAAATTATACCCACGTTTTTAAGTGGGTCAAAGGATTATAAGTCTTAATTATTAGCAAATTAACGAAAAGTTTCACATCGTCGTCATGTAAAATTCATCACCTCTGATTACTTGAAAGTTTCTCATACACTCATGTTTAACATTTAGACAACATACAATGTACAATTTTAAGTGGGCCAACAGATTAAAGAGTCCTGATTAGCAAATTAAAGAAAAGTTGCGCATCATATAAAATTTATCACCACTGACAACTTTTTAAGTTTGTCGTACAATGTACATTCATGTTTAACTTTCAGACACCACAGTACGACTCCTACCCACTTTTAAGTGGGCCAACGGATTAAAGAGTCCTGGTTACAGGAAAGTAATCATATGCAAATTAATAAAGGGATAAATGCTCTATCAATTCCTTACTTTAACTCTATTCACGCGGGTGTCGACTGCAGACAACAAGTTTTTAAAAAAATTCAAAATTCAAAAATTTCAGAAATGTAAATTTTCATGACCATATTTGGAATCAGCATGAAAAATGCATTAAAATGAGTACAAACAAGCCTAGTATTGATTCAGTAATTCTTAAGATAGCTCTTGATATTTGGAGAAAATATTTCAAAACTTGAACTTTTTCCATTGAAGCGCATGGCTAGCACGCAGAGCATTAATATACATGAAATGTGACTATCTTCTTTTATTCATTACAATGCTATTCGCTCGATCATGATCCGATTAACATTCACTTTTTTTTGTGTGAAAATTTTCATCATCCTTCATCCCCTCCTAATAATAATCATTGTTTCTCCTCGCCGTGCAATATTTATGCAGTCGATATTAAACCCGGGACAGTCCTGTTTTGCCCACTGAAACACGATGTGAATAACAGGTAACCCGATATATCAAAATTGCTTGTTTTGAAATGAAACAAAAATATGTGGAGCAGTATGCTTAACCTGATCAGCTTTGCCGAGTACTATTTATTGCTTTGTCTGTCTCACGATAATTGGTTTCTTCTTTTGCTTTATATAACGAAAGTACCTATTTTATCTTTTACACAATGATTCACTGATTGCAAAATACAACTTTATGCAAAACTTTAGTTTTGCCGACGTCATGTTGTAAGACTGCGAACTCACTATCAGTCAAGAGTAATTATTAATTTTAACTTTGTGCTCTATGTTCAATATTTTGATAATTTACTAAAAAGTCAGATATAAGGAAATTTTGAATCTAATATCACCTGTCAATCAAATTTAGATCTATACGGTTTGTTTACGATTTGTTGTGATATCCAAATTTCTGCATACTTGTATGGAAAAAGCATGCCCTATGGTTAGTTTTGTACCTTCAAAAATCAAAAGTTAGGTCTTAATAACCAATCACAGACTGTGGGGAGTTAAATTGACTAGTTATTTTATCTCTGACTTTATTATATAAAGATAAAGCCCAGTACATACTTTAGTACTTTATTTTGAAATTGCCTACAAACACTGCATTTTTGGATTTATGTTGTGATTTTTCTCTCAGATGACAGTTTAGTCCTGGGCTTTGTACTCCTCCTTGAAGTTCTGTCGCAAAGGCAACGGAAATTGTCCCTGCCGTTGTCACAATGGCAAACACTCATAAAAGACATGAGACTATAATCAAGACCCCCTTTTGATTACTTGATTTCATTTTTTATTTATTTACAAAATGAACTGTCATAAAAAATCAACTTATTCCCCACAATGCATATTTAATAATATATTCATGATATCACATACTTTGCAAAATGAACCAAAATAAACATCAAATAATGAAGAAAAAAGGTGGCCTATATAAACATCAGCCACGTGAATCTAAACAAATGAAGAAGGGCATTATCAGGTCATCACATACAAAAGAACCCAGTTCAATGAACCAAGAACATTCATCCATTGGAAAAGTTCCAAGAAAAGGGATCCCCGCTGCTAGCTTGGGATGACATACTAGTCATACCTGACAATTGTGTAAATATGAGACAATACCTGATGAGCTATCAGTTCTGTCAAGTTCTATTAACCCCATAAGAACTACCTGCCGATTGGTCAAAAAGAAGTTTTCATTATCAATTGGACCAATCATTAACATTGTTAGAATCATTTCATCACGCAAAATACATTGGGGTGAATTATTTGCAAAGCTCCATTCTGATTGGTAATTAGAGTAATGATATCATGTAATTGACCAATCAGAGGCAATGTTAGATCGGCAGGTAGTGCTCAAGGGGTTAAAGCATTTTTCTCTCCTGATATACATGTTGGTATTGGGAAATTGTATAGTCGTCATATTTCATAGATTCTAGGAAAGTCGTCCAGTATGACTATGCCACGTTTGCCATATGGTCACAATCTGTGTGCTAAGTTCTTCGATATATTTAGGCCTATATTTCAGTGTAGGTGTAGTGCTTTTTTAATAAATGTTGTATGCTAACAGCACACTGAAAGGGGATGTTAGGAAGTCCACAAAGGGGGGGGGGGGGGTAATTACCCCCAGCTAATTACAGGTCCCCCATCATCCATTTCATGGTAGCCACAGTCTGTGGTTCTCATTACCAATTTAGATTGAGGGGAGGGGAGGAGGGACAAGGCCAGCTGGGGAAGGGCAAGGCCAGCTTGATGGACTGAACCAAGCCAGCATTGGTTGCTGACACAATCTCTCTGGATAGCATATTAAAGCAAAAGAGCCCAAATAAAGTGCTAAATTTGCTGGGTAACCTACAACTAAATTGGGTGTGTAAACCATGGCTACGGCAACACCGCAACACTGCAAATTTGCAACAAAAGAAGGCTAATGGATGCAGCTAAACCATATCAGACAGTGTCTCACCAAAATCACCCAAAAGAGCTCTAATTGAGTGGGCAACCATGGCATTAGCAACACTATAAATAAAAGCCTAATGCATGCAGCTAAACAAATTAGGTGCCTCAGCCAAAAATGCCCAAATAGGGTGAAGTGCTAAATTTGGTGGGTAATCAACAACTAAATTGGGTGTGTAAACCATGGCTACGGCAACACCGCAACACTGCAAATTTGTAACAAAAGAAGGCCAATGGATGCAGCTAAACCATATCAGACAGTGTCTCACCAAAATCACCCAAAAGAGCTCTAATTGAGTGGGCAAACCATGGCATTAGCAACACTGTAAATGTGCATCAAAAGAAGCCTAATGCATGTAGCTAAACAAATAAGTGCTAAATTTGGTGGGTAAACCACAACTAAATTGGGTGTGTAAACCATGACTCTGGCAATGCCGCAACACTGCAAATTTGCAACAAAAGAAGGCTAATGGATGCAGCTAAACCATATCCGACAGTGTCTCACCAAAATCACCCAAAAGAGCTCTAATCGAGTGGGCAAACTACTGTAAAACCACTTAATTTCGCTAGGGATTTAATTTCGCTAGAAGCCTTAATTCGCGAAATTAAATACCCGCAACATGAACAGTTTTACATTGAATTGTACACATAAATTGCTGGATTGGCGAAATTAAATACCCACAAAAATGGTGGTCATTGGCAATTAGCGAAATTAAGTACTAGCAAAATTAAATAGCTTTACAGTATGGTATTAGCAATACTGTAAACTCACAACAAATGGCGGCTAATGGGTGCAGCTAAACAAATTAATATGTCTCAGCCAAAAATGGCCAAATTGGGCGGGTAAGCCTTTGCATTAGCAACACCGTGTATCTTTGCAACAAAAGAAGGCTAATGGATGCAGCTAAACACATTAGATGTCTCATGTTTGGCTTGATCAGAGCCCCACGAGAGATGGGCAAATACTCTTGTTTATTTTTACTACAGGATTTTTCATCTCAACTAACAACACATAGCTGCATTTGGCTAATACGTTTTCTAAAAATAACACATGAAAAAAATATTGTTTTCTTTTTCAACATTAGACATAAATTTAGAAGTGGACACAAAATTTGAATTTTGCAATAATTATAATATGCTTCAGTGAAGTGGTGTTGAGGGAGGGAAAGTGAAGCAGCTTCACCTTCCCTCCCCCACCACCACAAAAAAACCACAAATTTGAATATGAAAAGTGAACACATGTTATGATAAATGTAAAACCTGATTTTATTTTGTGAACTGTTTCATACAAAATTTGTATTAGTCGAAGTGTTAAATTGAATTCTGTAAAATTAATCACAATTATCATGCATGACTCAGCATGAGTGTCATTATAAAATGATTAACCATAACTGAATAATGTACTACAAAATACCATAGCCTAGGTGCCTCACATCAGCAGGCAGTGGTGGGCGACACATAGGCGACTCGGCCTGCCCCCCAAAATCACTACATGTGAATTTGGTGTTCTAAAATGTGAATGTTGCAACAGAACTTAGCATGCAAGATGCAAACTGACAATGCATTTCACCCAAAGATAACCATTCCATTTTACCTTGTGAACCGTTTTCAAAATGACATTGCATTCAACTCCATTTGTGACAAGCAATTATTGTGACACAAGTATATATTAGACAATTGTGTTCAAGCCAGTTGATAAATCAAGAAATAGTCCTTCCAAAAAAACAAGACCTTAGACCCAATGTAACACAACACAGCATTAATTAACCCAAATACAGAAATTGAAATAACTGAACCAAACCCTCAAATATTTCAAATAACTGCATGTTACCAGTCTTGGCATATAAAAATGATTTAAATACGACATATCTACTTAAAACTTTTTTTAATAAATAAACTTACAAGTTACAGGTAAACTTCATTTGAACTTGTAACCTTTTTCCCCCATCATCATTATCTTCATCCCGATGCCCCAACAACATGGCTAAGATGATCCTAAATGGCTTAAGGTATCGCCTGTCAGCTTTAATCAAGAAATGATTAATCAAAATCAGGAGATTCAAGAGGCTGCCGAGAACACAAGTGACACATCCCTTAATCTCATTTGGTGGATAGGTGAAGTGGGGGATTTTAGAGGCAAGAGTATTAGCAATAGGATTTTTTAAGGGCAAGAATTGTGTGATAGCATATATCATAAGCAAATGCAAAATAAGTAGGCAGGGGCATAGACAGTTCAAGACTGAGTGGATAAGTCTAAATTCACTATCTTATCATTCAACTTGTTCCACAAGATACTTTTTAATTTATAAATATCACTGGCTCCATTAGCCAAACTCGGCCTGATGTATAAATTATAAAAGCTTTTTCTTGAAATTTGAAATTTCAGAAATTAAAAAAAATCTGGGGGAAAAAAAAAATCTGAAAAATACATGTGGATACACTACCAATGCGGAACTTCCCCACATGCCGCGACACACATCCCGAATAGAGGAAACAATGGTGAGAAAAAAGATGAGTGCGTGTACATATTCTTCAAACAGACAAGGAGGAAAATATGAATTTCACATGAATGCTCTACAGTGATGAGCCAGCGAAGCAGCTTACTTGCGCATGATGATGCGAAGCTACCTACGACCTAGTTCTGGGCCCAAATAGTTGTTAATGCTATTTGTGGAGGAGTAGAATAATTGTATGTCAATTTCAAAAATCCATTTGGCATCACTTAAGAAAATTGTTTGGCTATGCTGCAGTGTTAGATTTCACAGAGGACCCCATAGGTGCTAAAGGTTTTCCAATCAGAAACAAGAGTGAATTCAACTTGCTAAGATAGTCCAGTTGAATGACTCGAGCATTTACTTTTCACTCTTTTTTGCATTTATTTGCATCGGAATTCTCTTCACAAATACCGATCAAATTTCACTAGTTTTGTAGATATCTGCTTGAACTAGTAGGAGTTTCATCAGCACGGATTAGAGCCATTGATTCGAGCTTGATGTATTCTGTACGAGTAAAATTCAAAATGCCAAGCAAACACTCGGAGGCAATTATACCATGAGAAGTACATGTATGGATGGCACCCATCAAGAAGAAAAGCATCATTATCCCCTAGCCTTCTGATACACAAGACAAACTGTACACGACAAACTAGCCTTCGGAACTTAATGGCTATAAGTATCGCAACTTCTGATGCCAATGTTTTATGATAAAGAAATGTTTTCTACAAAACCAAAGAAGCAAGATGGGACAATATCATATTGTACAATTAGGATGGCATAGCAACTCCTGTGGAATCTTACTATGCTGATAGATTGCACATGCAATTTAAACTTGATAATGAATGTCAAAATCATTTACGTTTAAAAAACAATACTTGTAGCTAGAACTTAAGCCTTACACTTGCTATAAAGACAAAAACAAAAGTTCCTATCATTCTATCATTGCAGTAAGTATATTAGCATTTTCTGTTCTGCAACCATTACTCTGATAACAAGATACCTCACTACATCAAAACAGAGAGAAGGTTCTTACGACATGAGTCCGCCAACATACTTAACTCCATGATGGGTTCAAAAACAAGTTCAACGCTCCATCGTTAACAACAAGCTGTTAATTATAAGCCAATGAGATGCATTGTTACTTCTAACAGTCGAAAATACAATCCAGCTCATTGGTTAAAATGAGTCGCTCACTGCATAATGACTATACTATAAATTTTACATAGCATAAGATCTGAGCTTGCTTTTTTTGTTCACCCTCAATTTGTAGGATTGTGAACTAGTTTCAGGATTGAAACACTAATGCACCTCAATAGCCTCATCCCAATGACATACTCCAATAACCTCACTTAAACAATCATAGTGCAAAATTTGACCTCAAGTTGCAGAGTATGAGTTTTTGTACCCAAATCTTCAAAAGGTCATTCAATGAATGTACAAATGTATTGGAGTTAAAGAACTGTGCCCCTGATAGATGAGTGTGTGGTGGATCCTAGTGAAAGAACAAATTAAATAGGTCAAAGAGGCATTAATGTCATATGACCTAAACAAAAGAAAATAGGTCAGCACTGCATTGATATCATCTTCATGCCCCGGGAACATACATCACACTACCTTGTACCTTTCAAATTACCATGTTTGGAGTAGAAAAAGATATTTAATCGCTAATTACCAGTCACGAAAGAAAGAAATCCAACAGGTTATTATTAAAAAGAAGGGGGTTGATAATGAGAATTTACCATGTGATTAGTTTAATACAAGTTACATGGCTTTACCATAAAAACTACTTTAAAGCTGATTATCAAGTCACAAGAGAAGAGGAACTTGATATATAATACAATGGTTTTCAAATGAGTAGGGTTTTTTTTTATACCTAAGATATGCTTTTTATTGAAGGGGGGGTTCAATTGGTGGAATGTCTTGGAAGTGAAGATTCTACCATTTGTGTTTAATACTCATGAATACTCAGCTAATGTAATACCTTGTTTATTTACTTGGTTGTTTCATGCAGAAACATGCTTGGATCCTGATAGGACCAGCAACAGGTGATGGTGTTTCACCAAATGAATGGGTGTTTTGTAGCTTAATGCAAATTAAGTTAGCAAGAGCCAACCCTTTATCATCAAGATATGACAAGAAAAAACCCACATAAATATGCAACAATATCTTCCATAAATGCCAACAACCTCACAGTAAAGTTGTCTATAGGCAACTGTGAATACTATATCGTGCCATTTCACAACATCATGTTGTTGAAGAAGCGTCTTTAAGTCATGCTCATTATCTAGTAATTTAATGCTGTATTTCGTGATAGCTCCATAGCTAAGTTTTCGTCCGGTTTCTGAAACATGTCGATGGTTAAATTCATGACTTTCTCGCATACCCTTTGTTAATCGTCTGTAAAGACTGAACTTAGTGAATCGTGAAATATCAAACACACCCAGTAACGGTAACTTTGAAGCATTTGTATTAATCTAAAATGCAAAGAAAATGTAATTTATTAACAACATTTAAAATAGGAGGTGCAAAAAATAGCGCTGTGTGATGCAGATGTTGTATTTGGGTTAATACGAATTGTAAAGAAGATGCAGTTAATTCATCCCTACATATCTAGGTTGTTTTTTTGATACCCGTCAACATGTATACCCCCAAGTTATGTTATGTATACAATACTGGCACAGTTCACCAACATAGTGCATAGTAAACATATTACAAAGGGAACTTTGCATTCTGGTACCATTTTAAATGGTGTACAACTAGGTCAGGAGGTCACTTTCAAATACTACAATGAATTGAATATCCATATCAGATTTTTTTCCCCGTCTTTTTTATATTCCTTTTTTACTTTAACTTAGGAGATGTGCTCTGGTACTCAACTTCCTTCCAATCGTTTTATAGTCTAGTTCAAGTGCATTTGTAATGTCTTGGATACATTAATGAAAACAAAATGGCAATTTACATAAAACCATGCCTAAGTAATTAATAAAGCCACATGAATTGACAAGTGGTGGATGAAATGGGAGATGAAAATTGAATTGTTAAACCATGGAGGTATATAAATAAATGGAGAATGATCTAGCCAAGCATCTTTTGTACTACGTTGGTTATGACCAATTATTGTTGAATAGGCAATTTTAGGGGATATTGATTATGCTAAGCTGATTACATTGTTAAGTCTGTTTCACTGGTCATTTATTTCAATGGGGTGCTAAATGCAGTTACTTATAATGTTTATTGGAAAGTGCTCATGTTTCAGAAAATTTAATATCAAAATGTCATTTTCGCCAAAAAATTGCATTGAAATCAGTCCTTTTGAATAAAATAAACACCCTATCTGTAGGCCTATATCTGTGGTCATATTGTGACCCCCTACATTTTGGTCATGATTCTTGAAAAATTAAATTAGGCTATGACCCCTATTTTTCTTTCCAAAAGTTATGACCCCCCGTTATAGGCCTATTTGGAACCCCCACCAAAGAAAATGATGGACCCTAATGATATTAATAAGCATTTAGGCCTAAATACTGATAATTATTTATTATAAAATGAGAAGTTTAATGATGATGAAAAGATTTTAGCTGAATTCAAGTACTTCCGTAAATTTTACTCGCTCTTAACTCAATTGGCCCAAATTGGCCCAACATAATTTTTTTTCACAATCGGAAGGTAAAAACGTTTTGCTTTCATTTGCACTATATTTGAACTCCCTCAGACCCCCTTAAAAGCTTAATATATGAACATGAAAACTAAGTATATTTGTCAAGTTACGGCACAACTAGTGTTGAAAACAGTTTCATAACTTGAGAACAGAACATCCAAATTTCATCGGGTTTTCGCACAATCATACATTGAAACTATAAGCTATCAAAACTGGCGACTTTGAACAGCTAATTGACTAGCTGACGTCATTATACAGTCTCTTTTACAAGCCTTCCAGCACGGGTCAATGTAGGGTCAATTCCTATGAGGAAATTTTGGGAGTGACGATCAATGAACCATGGTAGAGTCTCATAACCATCGTGGAGATCAATAGCTTGGCTGAAGTGGCTAGTCATTCAAGTTTGGTGACTCATTGAATAGAGGTAATCGGATAATCTCCACTTAAGAGATTAGAATTCTGGCGATCATTCTCCATTTATTTATATACCTCCATGGTTAAACCCACCTACTTTGCTCTCCATACCAGACAAGGATGTACAGAGCATCAAAAAAAAAGAACTGGTAACAAATGCATTAAAATAACCCTTAATGAAGCCAATATGAGGGCAAACCCATCAACATTGTGACTTCTATCTAATATTCTCTCCTGGCACATATACATTTTATGTTAAAGAAGATGCATGACTACAACACAGATGACATACATTGATTGTTTCTTATGTGGGTCACCAGGGAGAAGACCAGTGTGAGCTACCTCCATACTACTCTCCTCCGCAGAATTCCGAGGATGCTTTATACATCACTTATTGCATATAAAGACTTTACAAGAGTCTCATTATTAAAATTACATCAAGGAGTTTAACTCTGGCAAGAACATTGGGCTATTCCAGCTGAAATCCACACTACCCCTGTGGAAGATTTTGGAAATATCTTCCACAGAGGGAGTATGTTTTTCAAATGTAATTGGTCAGAGGGATTTTGGAAATATCTTCCACAGGGGAGTATGTTTTTCAAATGTAATTGGTCAGAGGTAATCATTTTGAAACCCTTACTCCCCATGTATTATGGCTTTACCTTTATCTTCCCCAATTGGAGTGAGTATTTCAAATGATAGTTACCCAACTGTCTATTCAATTTGAAACTGATACTCCCTCTGTATCTTTCACAGGGGTAGTGAGGATTTTAAATGGAATAGCCCATTACAGCATTACTCTTAACATACAAAAGGCTTATAATGTGGGCGTGTTTGGGTGCATGCTCCGTTAAAAAAAAAAGTAAAAAATCTTGTAGTGATGCAAAAAACGAGTAAGCCATCTACACGGTCTACTACTACTAGAACATTTTATTAGTGCTGATGGTAAATCTTGGTTGAGAGAAAAATACGACGATGCAGCCTCTCTCGCGCTACATGATCGATGCATAATATCCCCTGTGATACCCTTGTTAAAGAGCTGATAAAACAAATGCCAACGAGTGGAGCACAGTCGAATAGAGAATGTTCATCTCAACTACATCACTTTCTTCTTGAATAACAAATAATTATGGGGCATATTGGGGATTTTTTTTTGGTTCCAATTTTGATCACTATACAGGGTGGACGGAAACAGAACTTGAGGTAATTCTGTAGCATTTGGAGATGGAGGGACAGGGTGGCAAAATATGCTTGTCAAAAACTATCATGGAGGCCATAATTGTAACAATTCTTGATACTTTATGTATGAAATAGGGCTTTGAGAGAAACAATTTTCACTTTAAATTTAACGATAACTTGCATCGGAAGGTACTTTTTTCAGGGACAAATTTCAAATGAGGGGAGGAGAAGTTCTGGTCCAAAATTGAGAGGCAAGTAACAAGTAGTGGGGTGATTGGTCAATTTTTTTACCCAAAACCTGACTTTTTAATATATCCTTTTACAATGAATAGTTAAAATAAAAAAGCAGTCTGTTGCTTTCAGAGTTTTTTTACTTAAAGAGTAACACAATCACAGCCAAACAAACCTAAATTGATCAAATTTTGATCAACTTCAGTGGTACCGGTACAATTATTTTCTAATGTACCTTCATTTCTGAAGTTTTTCAAAGTTTCGCTTTAAACTTTTGCTACATTATTATGTCACACGAAACGACAAATTTCAGTACTCCTTTGTCGTCGTCGAGCAAAAAGCTTGAGGTAAAAAGGTGCTTTCACGTTACATCTTTGCACCAATCCGTCTTCTAGCCTAGAGAACCAGGCTGAATTAGCCACCCACATTAGCCAGTCTGCCTAGCTAGCTACCATCAGTGTGTCATGTGCTAGAATGTGCACGAGCTTTTTCAGAACATACTCAAATTGGCAACGCTCGCGGGTCATACTCCTTATTTACTACATATTCGTCAAAAGCAGAGCAAAATCCATACGTTTTGACTTCTGTAATACTCTAAATTACCAAGAGTGAAACACAAATTGGTGCTCTTTAGTGATTAATTGAAAGGATGGTCCTATTCAGGCACACTTACAACAGCTGCGAAATCCTATGCAGGTCTCTCAAAAAAAGGGTCCTCTACTACATACTTGTACATCTAGCACATTTTCCCCTAAAATATGTTTCAGCAGAGTGTTGTAAACACGGCAAAAAAAAAATCTTTGTACAAAAAGTGTATACATTGCTGCCATGTGAGATAAAGGGACAGTAGGACTTTGGGATGATGTTGCCGCTTACAGAGACCTTTCTTCATTTTCCGGTCTTTGAACGCTCAATTTCAGGGATGAGAATGATTTTAAATGGGGACAGAAAAACAACAGGAAATTGATGAAAAAATGCATTAAATACTGCTAGCAATCGATCAGTGTGCAATCATTGCTGTGGTAAGTTCATGGAGTTAACTTGGAGAGGGAGTTAGTTACTTGAGCCAATTTATTAAAAAACATTGCGATATTACAACAGAGTAATGCTCACTGATCAATTTATATTTTGTGAAACAGAATAGACTGCAGGAACTGTAGCTATTATTAGAGCAAGTCATCAAAAACAGATTGGGTGGACATTACAAATTCTTGGAATAATCTTTGCCTAAAGTTACAAAATTACCAGGGCTTGAAAAAATGTTAATTTCCCAGGAAACAAGCTAAATTCCCCACAATTGATAGCAAGTTTTTATATACAAAAAGACACAATTTCCCCCTAACACCAGAACTCCCCCCCAAACCCCCCTTCCCAACCCCCCCCCCCCCCCCTAAAAAAATACTGGATTCAGATGACAGCAGCTCAATTAAAAGCCAATACAAAACGGATATTTTCTTGAAGATTCAAACTACAAAATTTCCTTTTAAAATGGAATGGAAAGAATGAGCCAGGAAAAATAAACTTGAACATCAAATAAGTCTAAATCATAATAACTCTTTTAAGAGTTATTAAAATTACTAAAGATTGTGGCATTGAATTGAAGGAACAGAACAGAACAGTTTGAATCAAGAACAAAAACTGCATGTAACTATTGTCAACTAGTAGTACAACCACACAACAACAAAGGGCTAAGTTCTAATCAGACATCAATGCAGGTCAGTGAACTTGTTACTATGACAACAGTGATACATTTCAATAGTAATCTCACTGGAGAGCACTCACTCTAACAGGAGGAGTATGCAAGAATTCGGTCACATCGCCAAACGACCCAGTTCTGCTGCATGATGTAATGCTGACGAAACTGAGAAGACATCTAGGCGATATGCAACTCAAGTCAACATCGCCGAGTGTGTATGCAACGGAAGAGAAATTAACTTAGCATAGATGTTTGGATACCCACCACGGGTTGCCAATGGGTAGGCCCAGTTTTTTTTTTTTTTTTTTAAAATACTTTTTTTCAATAGCTGAACATCCTGCTGCCTGGATGCAAATGAATTTATCGGTATTGTTTCCTTCCAAATTCTTCAGGGCATTTTTCGCTTACACCACTTGGAATTTGAATTCTTTAAAAAGTTGTGTCTCTTTGTGACATGTTCACAATACTTTGGACTTTCCGGTAATTCCGTATACATATATTGTAAGCTAGCCTATATTAGGCTTACTGTATTTGAAATCCACACGCCCCTGGGGAAGATGATACCACTTATCTCTGTTACAGTTGAACAATATATGATCGATCCAGGTGGATTTTGTTGTTGTACATTTTACGCTAAAATCCAGCTGAAAACTCTAGAAAATGATGAAATTCAGTTGGATTTGGGAAATTTTGTTCAGAATTCCAAAAATGTCTGAATCAACATTTCAATCAATATACCGGGTAACCGAAATGGCAGATTTTTTGTGTATCTAGCTGTGTATGATACATAGTGGCAATACACACCTACCAACCAAAGTCAGTATTTTAATGCACAATAGGGGACATATCTCTAAAATGCATTTGGCATGCAATTGCAACCTCAGCGAACTGAGGATGGTGCTCGTTTGCAGGTACGTCCATGGTTGAACTGTGAATAGTCTTGTGTGAGTTCTAGTTTACAGGCAAACACACCCCACACATAAGGACTAAGAAAGAAAACGGCATAAGTCAAGGACACACCTGTAGTCTACATCAGAGTACCTTCAACACGCACTTGACACAACAAAACACATTTGAGACAAACAAACAAAAACAAAGGAAAAACAGGTAACTACCACCAGTTTCTTAGCAATCATAACACAGTAGTTTCATCCCCAGCAATCAGAGATATGTTCGGCCTCAACAAGTGTAATTCCTGACGCGCCTCTCTCTCCATCTCATCTCAGCGTACTCCAGAGACACTGATTGCTTCATGCAATGCCTTTCAATCCTAATTCTGTTACTCAATCAGAAAGCTTTCAAGCCCATGTACTTTTTCCAAGATTCATATCTATTTAATCCATCTCTTCATGGCTTAGTGAGATCTTGATTATAAAACAATAACACCTTATGTAATGTCCAAAATGAACAGCGTATACATACAGTAAGAAAATATTTATTGAAATTGACCAAAATTAGCAAAAAGTACCGAACTGATGTATTATTTTTATATTGAATTGATTTAAATGCTGAAATCGCAAATTACTGTAGAACTTCTTTTGAATTTCAAAAGCTTCCTTTTGAATACTTAAAATATCAAACAGCTCATTTTTTATGTAATTCCAAATATCTGACTTATTTTTCAGAATTTACATAACTCCAAGTATTATGTAGAAAGTGACAATTTATGCCAGGTATAAAACAGAGAATCTGCTAAAGACTTGTGAAGTGAAAATTCTAATTTTTTAGCTGCGGGTAGCAGCTCTATAAGTCACCATGTCTCTCCGTCCGTCCGTCCGTCCGTTAGTCCGTTAGTAACAAACGCTAAAAGATGCTGTTACGTCAACATCGTTTGTCGCATGGCTATGGTACTTGGTGAGGGGAGGGCCTATACCGCCCCATACTGGAAAAGAGTTTCATTCCGAAATATGCTAATTAGGTCATTAAAGGGGCATTACACGATTTTCAACAATTTCTAAAAAATGCTGTTACGTCAACATCGTTTGTCGCATGGCTATGGTACTTGGTGAGGGGGAAGGCAGGTACCGGCCCCATGCTGGAAAAGAGTTTAGTCCGAAATATGCTAATTAGGTCATTAAAGGGCATTACACGATTTTCAACAATTTCTAAAAATGCTGTTACGTCAACATCGTTTGTCGCATGGCTATGGTACTACTTGGTGAGGGAGAGGGCCTATAGGGCAATTAAGGGAAATTTGGGAAAAGTGGGGAACATGAGGGAAATTGGGGGGAATGGGGGAAATTAAGGGCAATTTTGGGGGAATTGAGGGAAATTCAGGTGAGTTAATTGATTTTGTGGGCAATTAAGGGAAATTGAGGGGAATTGGGGGTTTTGTGGGCAATTGAGGGGAATTGGGGGAAATTGAGGAGAATTAAGGGAAATTTGGGGAAATTGAGGAGAATTAAGGAAATTGAGGGAAATTCAGGTGAATTAAGGAAATTTGGGAAAATAGAGGAATTTAAGGAAATTTGGGAAAAGAAGGGAAATTGAGGAGAATTGGGAACATTGAGGGAAGTTAAGGAAATTGAAGAGAATTAAGGGAAATTTGGGAAAATAGAGGGCAGTTAAGGGAAATTTGGGGAAATGAGGGGAAATTGAGGGAAATTGGGAACATTGAGGGAAGTTAAGGAAATTGAAGAGAATTAAGGAAATACTGGTGAATTAAGGAAATTGACAAGAATTAAGGGATTTAACACTTGATATCAAGTCGCTTTTTCCCGAAAATCGTGTGGACATCAAAAGTGTCGAAATCGGTTTCGAACACTTTTGATGTCAAGACGCTTTTTTCCAATCGTTTGGACATCAAAAGTGTCGAAATCGGTTTTCGAACACTTTCGATGTCAAGACGCTTTCTTCCGAAAATCGTTTTGACATCAAACATGTCCGAAATCGGTTTCGAACACGTTCGATGTCAAGACGCTTTTTCCCGAAAATCGTTTGGACATCAAAAGTGTCCGAAATCGGTTTCGAACACTTTTGATGTCAAGACGCTTTTTTCCCGAAAATCGTTTGGACATCAAAAGTTTCCGAAATCGGTGTACCAACAATTTCGATGTCAAGACTCTTTTTTCCCGAAAATCGTTTGGACATCAAAAGTGTCCGAAATCGGTTTCGAACACTTTTGATGTCAAGATGCTTTTTCCCGAAAATCGTTTGGACATCAAAAGTGTCGAAATCGGTTTCGAACACTTTTGATGTCAAGACGCTTTTTCCCGAAAATGGTTTGGACATCAAAAGTGTCTGAAATCGGTTTCTGAACACTTTTGATGAACCTGCTTCAAAGACACCAACACTGCAAAATTGAATTCCTTGTCCCGCAGCGACCGCTACGGATCCGACGGTACTTGTTTATCCAGGAAAAAAAAACCAAGCATAAAACTTCAGTGTAAACAAAATAAACTGGTGACAGGTTGATAGTCCGAAGGATCATTGGTCTGAAAATCCAATAACAGATACATGCTAACCCTTAACCCAACCCCAAACTTTGCCCTAACCCTAACCTATAAAACCGAGGCCCTAATCCTAACCCTAACCTAAACCTAATCCTAACACTTACTCTAACCCTAACCTAATCATATTCCTAACACTTACCTGAATTCTAACCCGAGCCCTATCTCTAACCGTATCCTAACATAAAATGCCCTTAACCCTAACTTAACCCTTTTTGGACAATTAACCCTCAATCTAATGGGCGGTTCCCTATAAATATTCCGCCCAATTGTTCTAAACGTTTCATATGAAGTGAAAATATATAATCTTCTTTTCTTTCTTTCATCATCCCCTCTCTTATACCGTGTTTGAGTGTCTTCAAATCCCACACAGCAATGTATTGATTGGTCAACCCGATTTTGGCCTAGCCAGAATCCGTCCTCACAAAATGTGTTGCCTCCAGTTCAAAATCTGATCAAATGCTTGGATAGCTTTAGGCTGACTGATGCAAGTGACAAGTCCGGGCTTCAGTTGACGGCATGAAATGAATTCACCTCCGCCTGATGTAAATGCCAAGTCAATTGAAATCCGCAAGACATCTACAATCACAATTTCACATCTTTTTTTCCAAAAAATTGCATCTCCTAAAACAACAATCTTTATCCACAAATCAGGAAAGTCTGCACAAAAATTGCTTCTATTTGATCAATTTTTGCACCGATTTCACATCATAAACTGCAAATTTCATTTCCAATTATTCCAAAATTTCTACAAATTTCATTCAGGACACTGGCCAGACGGTTTAAAAAAGGTCAACACGGCACTCACACCCACACATTTCAAAACAGAATTATTCCAGAAACACATCAGATATTGATCAGAATGGTGACGCAGAAACTTTAAAGAAGAAGAAAATATGATGGAACACTTGAGCGGTTAAAAAACAGGCAAACAAAGAAAATATGAAGCATGATCTAAAAAATTATGTAAAAAGAAAATCTACAAGAAGGTCACACTAAAGCAAACGATAAGACTGTAATATTCTCATCTGCTGGGGCACAGTTCTTGACCCAAATTCATTTGTGCACTCGTCGAAAAACTTCTAAATGAATTGGGCACTAAAACTTGTGAGCTATGATTATTGAACGGAGGTTAAACTTATAAAAGCTGTGCCATTAGAAATGAGAGCGTTTAAATGTAAAGCTGAATTTGCACTTAAAAAGAACAATGTGCAAGAATTGTTTCTTAACTAATTGTTTGTCGAAGTAGTGTAAATTCAGCATTACGAGATAGCAGAAACGAAGGTTCCTCTTAACCAGCCATCTTATACATAATACACCTACACCAGGCACAAAAAGAAACTCGTCAGTTATATTCATCCTTGCTGTTCAATAACTTGATAATTTTAAATTATTCTGAAATAAACATTTTGTTAATTGGACTTTTCTTTCTCATTTGACACCCTGTTCGTGAACATTGAGCAAGAATTGACCAAGATATGCGCCTCCAAACTTTCAAACCCCAAAATGAAAAGTTGCAATTTTAACGATTCAATTGTGCCTGTTACATTGTGTGCTTTATTGATTGGCCTGTGGTGCTTGTGTGCAATACAACGATGGGTTCCCATTGAAAATCGTTGAAAATGCAACTATCGATTGTTGGGTTTGAGGCTTTGGAGGCGCATATCTTGGTCAATTCTTGTTCGTTTTTCACGAACAGGGTTGTCTAATGAGAAAGCAAAAGTCCAATTAACAAATGTATATTTCAGAATAATCCAAAATTACCAAGTTATTGAACAGCAAGGATGAATATAACTGACGAGTTTCTTTTTGTGCCTGGTGTATATAAATGCTACGGAAATGGACTGAGCAAACAACATGGATAGCCCAGCTACTATGTGAGAGCATTATGAATTTCATATTTTCTTTTGCAATAATTTAGTACATGGTGGATGATCTTAAGAGAAATCTTCGGTCCTACTGAAATGGAATAAATTATACAGCAAACAACACAAAGGCAAAGTAGCTGAAAACATGGCTGAAACTTGAAAGTATTCACAATTGCATATTCCTACACTTTGGCTAAATGTTCTTGATGGAACAGATTTTCTTTCTTTCTTCACTTTTCAAAGCCATATTGTAACATTTGCTGAGGAGGACGCCCTCAATATTTTTCAAATTTCTGATTTTTACACCAATGTTGTAATGTACATCAGTAATCTATTATCTAATTACACCCTGCAAAAATCAAGACTTAAGGTGTTGTAATTGTGACTAAATTTGAGATTGTGAATAAAGCAATGTATTATGTTGACGGAGTAATAATTACGATCGAAATAATAGTCAAACATATGTATGTGATGTTCATAACACTGTATGTCCATGGGATGCAGGAAGGTCATAATAAAATCAAGAGGACCAACCTCAATCGACAGAGTGACACACATTGGCGACATATATGCACTGGAAATAAATAGCCATTTTCTTTGTTTTGCCTAATCTGTTCGGGTCAAAATTCAACATATGCGCAAGAAATAAATAGCAATTTTCTTTGTTTTGCCTTTCCTGTTCGAGTCAAAATTTAAAAGGACATATATCTGACATTGAAACTAACATATTGTAGAAAAGAAACTTGTCTATTTCTTATGGAAATGTTACAATATGGCTTTAATATCAGGGTGTATCTATGAAATGTAGAAAATGTAACAAAATGAAATAACACGACAATGCCAGCCTTAATTAGCAAACAACAAAACAATAGCAGCTAATTAAAGCACATGTCATAAATCGAAATATAGATTTGTAAGTCAAAATTCTCAACAAATACATAACATCAAAATCAAATAATCTGTGATAAAAAAAACAGCCCAGGCCTTCGCAAATCAAATACAGCAATAAGCTGGGAGAATGGAATGACTGCAACTGGAGGTGGCATATAGCGAGGGGTTAGTGCAAGATGAATCTATCAGCAATAGCTGCCTTATAAACATTTAACCGTTTCTGCATTTCTGTATTGTACACATCTACACAAATATACATCTGGCAGCTATTGCAGACAAGCCCATCTTCTCCTAAACCCGCGATTTGTTTGGTACCAAGTTACAAACCATGATATAAAGCATTTAATGGAGGGAATAAAAATAAAAAGGAAAAAAAAAACTTAACGGGAAAATCAAGCAAAAAAATTGTATTCACTCACAATGTGCCTGGCCTGAGCTGTCTTTTTCTGTTCTGGCTGGTGAGTACCGCTGAAAGATACAAATGTGGTTTTGGAAATAAAAAAATATCAAAAAGAGCTTTAGTGTCATTGGAATGCCAGTGTTTTAATTAACGGTACATCTAAACCTACACGATCCATTTCTACCAGCTTGCATCATTACCTCTACAGTCTACATGCACTTACACAGCCAAAAAAAATGTCCCTAAAACCATTTTGAAACAAGTGAAGTTCTTGAGAGATCTTTGTCACAAGGTATTTCTTCCTTTATTGAATGACCTTTACCCTTTGACACTTACCTGCTGGGGTCAAGTCTCATGTCCAGGGTTCAGTGCAATTAGCTTCCTAGTGTTATGTTAATTCATAAGCAGGTTTACATGCAACATTACACAGGTGAGCTGGAGATATGGCAGTGTGGCACTGACTGACCCCTCAATGTTATTTTGATTTCAGAAGCATACAATTACAGAATAGCAAGTGTTTAGTAATACTATAAAAAGTGTTAAACCAGCAAGATGAATGGATTAGCGTTGATGTTCTTTTTTTTATGGCTTGATGGTAAATTTGACTTGCAACTAGTTCTCGTTGGTCATGCCAAAGTTACTGAACATGGCTGCCCCTCTCTTCACATGCATACCTAGTATTATTATCGCCTGCACTGTCTTGGTTATTCCTACAATGCCTGTGTTCATAATTTGGGCCAGACAAGAAGTCTTGGGCAGGATTTCTCATACAATTACACAAATGCTTAAGTTCCGGGCAGGATTTTTCATACGATAATATACTTGATAGATCGTAGGGGAAAGATTTGTTCCCTATTTCATTTTTGACACGCTCTTTACACACCCACCGCCACCAAATTATAGGCTTTACCCAACCTAATTAGCATACATCCAAGATGGCTGCCCAGTGCCCATGGATAAAACAAAATTTTTTACATTAAATATATGCATTTTGATTTCAAAATTCTTGTTTAAGCCATCTCTGGAGTCAACCATGCCTACCTCTATTTTGCTTTTTGTTCAAAACTTTTGTACTAAATTGTTAATCCAACCTCATAATGTAGGCTATCATACTAGACCGAAATGTCCAGCAGTTGAACAAACGACAGACAGACATGGCTCCAAATTTTGGCAAAGATAAGGCAGACTCTTATCACACAGTCGGAAATATATACATTCATTCCGGACGCAAAAGGTATCGCTAACTTTCCTATCGCAACTACTGGACATTACAGATATAATAAACATGCGGAAACCATTTTCTTGAGAACGCAAGTGTTTATTTTTTGTCTTCAAACTTCCGCGAATAACGTTGTCAAACTTTGATCCAGAACAAAGATTTATTACATAAACAATTTGAGTAACAAATGATCAGGAAACAGTACAACAATAAACCAGTACAAGATTAAAACTATATATTTTCACAATGAATCTCAGAAGACATTAGACAGGTTCTACAAATGATGGGTTAACTTTAGACCATGTCTAGATATGCTACTTAGAGTTAGATCCCCGTCTAAAAATAAACCTGTTTGTCCATACTGACCAAAGGGTTTATGGTCAGTATAAAATGGGCTATTCCAGTTGAAATCCATACACCCCTGTAAGACACAACCTTAATCTCCCACACAGGAGGTGCAGATTTCAAATGGAGTCATCCATTTCAGGTAACCCCATTTGAAATTTACATTCCCTGTGTTGGAGATTAAGGTCATGTCTTCCATAGGTGTATGGATCCATTACAGCAACTAGAATAGCCCAACCACACTTTATTGGCATTCAATAGCAAAATCTTAAACCCATATTGCTACATGCTAAAGCAAAAACTTCCAAATTTCACTTTCAATATCGAAAACTGGGCATTGCAAATTTGCAGTACTGTATGTAAAATGTTCCTTTAAAAAAACACTACAATACAAAAATCACCCCATTACTATTTAAATCCTTTCAAATGATGTTTAATTTCCAGTCGTTGAGTAAATGTTAAAGGTCGATCTGTAGGTACACTGATTATTACAATGCAAAGATCACAATCGAATGGTTCTGGCTTTCAGATGAATAAATAGGCTATTTTTGTCCTTCACTGCCAAGGTCTTGAAGCCCATTCTTTGGATGACAAATGCTTGATAAACACTTGAAAAAAATACTTGGAGAAAATCAGTGCACGAATATTGTCTGAGTAGTTTACTGTACTAGTCAAAAAATTATGCTGTGATTAATTTTTTATATTAATAGTAGTCAATGCTTTTACACACAATTCTTGTTCTATAATAGGCCTACTGTCTATTTTGGGTGTCTTACTTATTTTCTATGATAGCTACAGAAAAATAAAATTATGTACAAAATGTAATGCTAAATATCCACTCAATAGTTCACTACTGATCTATGAGCTTAGGATTTAATAATAGAATAATAGATCTGAAGAAGATGCTGCAAAGGGGGCAAATCCAGCGAGAGCAATCACTCTCTACTGCTCTCCTTAAATCTGATATAGGAGAGTGATTTTTACCTCTCCTTAGTTGACCATTCTCTCCTTGCATTGTTTTGTAAATGCTCTAAACAGCTCTCCATGAAGGATCCAGAAGAGCTATTTAATGCTCTCCTGGAAAGTCCAAAAGACAGTCCCTGCAAATCTACAGAAGACAGCTTATTAAATTTATAAAACTGACACCCAGAAGTACTTCCAATAGTAAATCATCAAACAGATTTTAGGTAAGCTAATCTTATGCAAGCAATTGTAACAGAATCCTAAAATGGACTGTTTCAAAGCACACTAATGTTTTCCACAAGCAATGACTCAGCTCAGCAGATCTAAGTACTTGAATATCTATGATACAACTCCAACGCCATCATACAACGTTGAAATTATACGTTGCTAGCGGGACAATCCGGCCCTCCGACCAATTGTGTTTGGTTGAAATAAAGCAGGGGGTTCAATAGATGGCCAGTGGAACAATCAGGCCCTCTGACCAATTGTGCTTGGCCCTTAAATTGCTCTAAAATATAAAGGAAACATAAGAAATGTAGGCCCTTAGGCAGGCACCTTTGAAACATGTTTGGCCCTTCATGGCCCTTGAACATTTGTAATTGAGAACACAGGACTGTCATCAAGGTACCAATGGGTGCCTATGACTCTGGATCATCTGCAATGGGTTTGAATCTAGATATAAGCAATCTGTTCTGGTTCTGGTCAAATACTTCCCAATGCTTCATACGAAACCAGGCGAGAAGAAATTGTGTGCAGTACGTCAGAAGATTTTTAAATCAAAGTTGTTTTGAGCTGTGTTCTTGTAGTATATTAGGACTTCTTTCTTGAATGCTTTGGTTTCTTTTTATGTTGACTATTCTAAGTGGAAGTTGGTTCCAATCTTTGGTGGTGTTAGGTAAGTATG